>NC_061109.1:89069814-89076463 GCF_015104395.2 Macrobrachium nipponense
GAGTAGGAGAGAGAGAGAGAGAGAAATATCTTCATTGTGAACATATAGGAATGCAAGGATAGAAGACTTGAGTAGGAGGAGAGAGAGAGAGAGAGAGAGAGAGACCTTACCTTACAGACCTTACATCTTGTTCGGGTTGCCCCAGGTCCCTCAGTGTGAGGCACTTCTAATGTCTACCAGAGAGTTGCTAGTACATCTTCCGGTATATTTTGCATCTTCCAACCTTGGATGGTCTGGGGTGCAGCTTAGATATTTGTCGAGCTTATTCTTAAACACATCTACGCTCACTCCTGATATATTCCTCAGATGAGCTGGCAACGCATTGAATAAACGCTGCATTATCGATGCTGGTGTGTAGTGGATTAATGTCCTGTGTGCTTTCCTTATTTTTCCTGGTATAGTTTTGGGCACTATTAATCTACCTCTGCTTGCTCTTTCTGATATTTTTAGCTCCATGATATTTTCGGCTATTCCTTCTATCTGTTTCCATGCCTGAATTATCATGTAGCGTTCTCTTCTCCTTTCTAGACTATATAATTTTAATGATTGTAGTCTTTCCCAGTAGTCAAGGTCCTTAACTTCTTCTATTCTAGCTGTAAAGGACCTTTGTACACTCTCTATTTGTGCAATATCCTTTTGATAGTGTGGGTACCATGTCATATTGCAATATTCAAGTGGACTACGAACATATGTTTTATAAAGCATAATCATGTGTTCAGCTTTTCTTGTTTTGAAGTGCCGTAACAACATTCCCATTTTTGCTTTACATTTTGCCAATAGAATTGCTATTTGATCATTGCATAACATGCTCCTATTCATCATCACACCAAGGTCTTTACCTGCTTTCTTATTTGTGATTGTCTCATTATTAGGTCCCCTATATGCATATAGCTTTTCTTCTCTGTCCCCATAATTTATTGATTCAAATTTATCAGAGTTAAATACCATCCTATTTACCTCTGCCCAATCATATACTTTGTTAAGGTCTCTTTGTAGCGTGTTCCTATCTTCATCACAAGTAATTTCTTTACTTATTCTTGTGTCATCGGCGAAACTACTCACTACTGAGTCATTAACATTACTGTCTATGTCTGCAATCATAATAGCAAACAGTATTGCAGCTAACACCGTACCTTGTGGCACACCGGATATTACCTTAGCTTCATCCGATTTCTCATCGTTTGCAATAACTATCTGTTTTCTGTTGTGTAAAAATTCTTTTAACCATCTTCCTACTTTATCCACGATATTGTGTTTTCTAATTTTCTTCGCTAATATCTTATGGTCTACCTTGTCAAAAGCTTTTGCAAAATCTAGATAAACCACATCTGTTTCATTTCCACTTTTCATATTTTTGTATATGTTCTCACGGTGGACTAACAGTTGGGTTTGTGTACTTTTTTCGGGTACGAAACCATGTGGTCCTATATTGAACATTATTTTTTATTAAATGTTTCATAATATTTTTCTTCACTCCCCTTTCATACACTTTCATAATATGTGATGTTAGACTCACAGGCCTACAATTACTTGCCTCTAGTCTTGATCTACTTTTGAAAGTAGGGGTAATATATGCTAATTTGTGCTCATCATAAATCTTGCCTGTATCTACACTTTGTCTTAATAATATTACAAGTGGCTTTGCGATAGAATCAACTACTTTCCTTAACAAAATAGCAGGAACACCATCAGGACCTGCAGCAGCTTCATTTTTAATTTCATTAATAGCCTGTAAAATATCAGCTCATTAATATCTATGTCAGTTAAATATTCACTATTTTCGTCCCTTACTTCTGTATCATTATCTTTAATATCAATTCTAGGGGCGAATTCTCTCTTATATCGTTCTGCCAATATGTTGCATATTTCCTTTTTTTCATTCGTTAATCTCCCTTCAATTCTTAGAGGGCCTATTTCTATTCTTCCTTTATTCATCTTTTTCGCGTACGAGTATAATAGTTTGGGGTTTTGCTTCATATTTACTAGGTTTTTTCTTCCAAGTCCCGTTTTTCATTTTCCTTTGATTGTATAATCTTTTGTTCTGCATTTTTTATCTTGCTTTTTAGTTCTATACCTTTCCATGCATTCTTTTCTTTTGCAAGACCTTTTTTCCACTTTCTGCTTTTCTGGAACAAGATCCTTCTGTCTCTTGGTATGCATGACTGATGTTTACTTTTCTTCTTCGGTATATATTTTTCCGCTATTTTCTCTAATATTTTATATACTATCTCCGTATTTACCCTTATGTCATCACCTACGTAAATGTTATCTCAATCTTTGTTTAATTCTTCATTTATTTCTGACCATTTTATATTTTACTGCAGAAGTTGTATTTTCCATATCCTTCCCACTTTTTCATTTCTTGCTTATCCTCTGTTTTCACTTGCTTTGGAATGGACTGTTAATTCTATGACATTATGGTCTGAAATACTCGCATTATAAACTATTATTTCTTTAACATAATTCACCTCGTTCACAAATACCAAGTCTATAGTATTTTCCTTGCTTGTTGGCATGTGATTTATTTGTTGAATGTTGTATTCTAGTAGCATATCTAATAGCTTTTCGAATTGCCTATCTTCTGCACTACTATTACTCTCTTTTTTATATGTATAAATACAACTACAACCTCCTATTCGTTCTTTCCAGTCTACGAAAGGAAAGTTAAAGTCTCCAGATAGGAGAGAGAGAGAGAGAGAGACAGACAGACAGACAGACAGACAGAAATATCTTCATTGTGAACATATAGGAATGCAAGGATAGAAGACTTGAGTAAGATAGAGAGAGAGAGAGAGAGAGAGAGAGAGAGAGAGAGAGAGAGAGAGAAATATCTTCATTGTGGAACTCATTGTGAACATATAGGAATGCAAGGATAGAAGACTTGAGTAGGAGAAAGAGAGAGAGAGAGAGAGAGAGAGAGAGGAGAGAGAGAGAGAGAGAGAGAGCAGATTTCATTATGAACATACAGGAACAAGGATGAGACTTGATAGAGAGAGAGAGAGAGAGAGGAGAGAGAGAGAGAGAGATACTTCGCCGAATGTCCTACGAGAACTTTTAATGAAATTAGCCTTCCATCCAGGTCAGATTCATTGCCAAAGTACCCCTGTTCGAAGTTTTTATTAGCGACTGTCTTTTTATTTTTATTTTTTATCGTTATTATAGTTCATTTTGTTTATTCTTATTTCGATATATGTGGAGGATGTGGAGACTAACTGAGTTTAAGATAGGATGCAATATATAAATTGACTGATCATTTGCTGGACATTATATATAATATATATATAATATATATATATATATTATATTATTATATATATATATATATATATATATATATATATATATATATATATATATATATATATATATATTATATATACGTAATATATATATATCTAATAAAGGAGCCCATAAAAACCCCAAATGTAGAGAGAAAAGTACTATATTTCAGAGACTGCTGTCCTCTCTCTTACAGGTATATGAAATGAGGGAAAAGTTTACAGAAAAGGTGGTATTATATACCAAGAAGATTCGTCCACAAGTAAGCACCAATTTAGGTCAACCCCCGCTGATAATCTTCCTTTAATCTTCTTAAGCGTTGGTTGAATGAACACTGCGTCGACGATGTCCGATGTCCAATTCCTTTTTGAGATGTTCATTACCTGCTTCTCTTTTATTAAGGCCGTTCCATCATTTGACTCTTGTACCGGCAGTTGCTGCTATAAATTACACGTGACATATTCCAGTTTATTCTATGGTTATGTTCATTTATATGATTGAAAATAGCCGAGTTCTGTTGTCCATACCTAACTGACCGTTTGTGTTGTATTAATCTCTGGGGAAGTGATTTACCTGTAAATCCGATGTAAGATTGGTCACAGTCCTGGCATGGATCTCATAATCCCCACAGAGTCTTTGGGCGATGTCTTTTGTTTGGACGTTAATCAGGGATTTGGCTAAGGTATTTGGGTAGGTAATGCAAAAGGGTTGGATTTCCCAAGGGTGTGAGTTACTCTCTTAAATCGTCTCCAGGTGGGGAATTTTTATTTTATTGTTGGGTGTGTCTCTGGTCTTGTCTTTAGGGGGTCGGTAGAAAATTACGTTTGCTTTTTGAATTGCTTTCTCATTATATGGTCAGGATACTTTAAAGATGAAAGTTGCTTGCGAATTAGTTCAAATTCTTTTTCCAGGAAATCTGGGGAACAAATTCGTAAGGCTCTTAAGAATGAGGTTGCTAGCTAGACCTATCTTGATAGTATTGTCATGATAGCTAAAGTAGTGAATATATGAAAGTGAGAACGTTGGTTTTCTGTATATGGTAAATTTGTATTCTGTTGTGTCTCTGAATATTAAAACATCAAGAAAAGGAATTTTGTTGTCTGTTTCCCATTCAACTTTAAATTTGATGCTGGGCACTAATGCGTTTAATTTTGAGAGGAATTCATTAAAATTACCCCACACTTATTATCCCAAAATGTTAGTATGTCATCCACGTATCTCATCCACAGCATGTTTTGGGTTTTATTGCATTTATTACTGTAGTTTGCAAAGTATTCCATGTACAGATTGGCTAAAATAGGGACTTAAAGGACTACCCATACTACACCCGAATTTTTGCTTGTAGAAATGATTCCCCGAATGAAAATACGTTATTAGATGCACATAATTCAACTAACTTTATTATTTTGTCAAGTGCCAAAGGGAAATGATCTGAATAGGGGGATAATTTTTCCCTAACTGAAAGAACGTCCTGTACTGGTACTTTTGTGAATAGGGAGTCTACGTCAAGGCTTAAAAGTTTTTATGTTGTGAAGTGGTATATGTGCTTCTCTGAATTTGTGACAAAAGTCTTCCGAATGTTTGATGTGACTGGGAGAAAAAGTGCCTAAAAAAGGAGAAGGAGGCCAGCTAACCATTTAGAAATTTTGTAATTGAAAGCTCCGGCGCATGAAACGATGGGTCTGAATGGAAGATTGTCCTTTTGTGAGTGGGAAGACCATAAAAGTAGGGTAATTTAGGATTAATTACTTTAAATTTCTCTAATAGTTTCAATACTCTTTTTGTCTTGGCCAATTAATCTTACTTTCCCGAAAACAAAAAATTCTGTGGGAACGTTTCTTTGGATGGAGGGGTTTTTTCGTCAGTTTTTTCGTAAGTATTTGTGTCGCTAAGGAGCTGGTTGATTTTGTCGAGGTAGAAGTCTTTGTCCATTATTACAATTTTGCCGTCTTTGTCGGATCTACTTATTATAACATCTAACTTTTTTAGCGAGTGGAATGGCTATCATGAATCTGCGGGGAACAGGATATTTCTTATGAAGGTCAGTTTAAAGCATTTAGTAACACTCCTTTTAAAACATATCTCTTCACTGCTGTAGTTTTTGTCAGATATGAATTTATCAAAAGCCACTATGAAGTCTATTGGTTGTTTTTTTTGCGGTCTGGCATTAGGGCAAAGGATAAGCCTAAATTTAAAACTAAATGTTGATTACAGTAAGGGGTGTTGGATAAGTTTAAAACTTTGTCTTGTTGTTCAAGATTATTCCATGCGCTATTATCTATTAGGTTATTTAACTTGCGTAAAAGTCTGTTGGAATGAGTCACGCTATTATAGGCAGCAATGTCGGAACAGAATGAAATCAGATACCTGTATACGTGGTCCGTAGTGAGGAGGCGAAGATTAGATTGAGTTCCATATATCACTGCGTAGCACGAAGATGTCGTTTCTCGTATTGGTCATTGTCAGCCCATTATGGAATTCAACCGCCTTTCCACGATTCTTCACTCACTTACCTTAGAAGTCAGCCAGTTTTTCCAGTTTTTTCCGCAAGTTTGAAAAAGAACTGAACAGACTACACCCGGCTGAAAAAAACCAAAAACACTTTTTGGAAGAATGCCTCAAAGAACAAGTACTTCCAAAAATGTACGGATTCGGGAGATGGACTCTGCAATCAAACCCTTCCCTCTATCACACAAGATTTTCCTGGAAGAAAGAATCACCAATACGAGAAACGACATCTTCGTGCTACGCAGAGTGATATATGGAACTCAATCTAATCTTCGCCTCCCCTCACTACGGACCACGTATACAGGTATCTGATTTCATTCTGTTCCGACATTGCTGCCTATAATAGCGTGACTCATTCCAACAGACTTTTACGCAAGTTAAATAACCTAATAGATAATAGCGCATGGAATAATCTTGAACAACAAGACAAAGTTTTTAAACTTATCCAACACCCCCCTTACTGTAAATCAACATTTAGTTTTAAATTTAGGCTTATCCTTTGCCCTAATGCCAGACCGCAAAAACAACCTAGACTTCATAGTGGCTTTTTCATAAATTCATATCTGACAAAAACTACAGCCGTGAAGAGATATGTTTTAAAAGGAGTGTTACTAAATGCTTTAACTGACCTTCATAAGAAATATCCTGTCCCCGCAGATTCATGATAGCCATCCACTCGCTAAAAAAGTTAGATGTTATAATAAGTAGATCCGACAAAGACGGCAAAATTGTAATAATGGACAAAGACTTCTACCTCGACAAAATCAACCAGCTCCTTAGCGACACAAATACTTACGAAAAACTGACGAAAAATCCCCTCCAGAACGTTCCCACAGAATTTTTTCGGAAAGTAAGATTAATT
>NC_061109.1:89076963-89079463 GCF_015104395.2 Macrobrachium nipponense
GAAAGCGATCGTTAATGAAAGCTCCCGAGCCAAAATGACTCCTGAGAGCCACCTTAATTTTTCTAAAAATTTCTGAAATACCAATGTAATTGGAAATGCACTTGACCTTTCGACGTATCAAAACGATCGTTAATGAAAGTCCGATGACGTGTGAGAGTGATTGTTCTATATATATATATAGAAATTAGGTCAGATAAATTCGTAAAGTAACTAAGACCACGGGCATAACCATCCCCGTTTCACGGCAGAACCAGCTCCGTTTCAGGGAATCCTTTCCCATCCCTACACCCTTAAGAGTGAGGTTGGGGAGGTAGGATGAAACCCCATTATAAACCATCTTATGGGTCCCCACTATAACCCTGCCAAGCCTCATCCCCATCGGACCAGCCGTTGGCCGCCATGATTACATGACAGACGGACGGGCAGACAGACATAACGCCCATTATTTCTGAAATAGCAAGAGAACTGGGAATATACTTGACCTCCTGACAGAGGAAATCTATTGTTAATGAAAGTTCATGGGCCAAAACGAGGCCTGAGAGCTACAACAGAAGTGAGCAAACGTACTTAGGAGGAAATCTCTCCTGGAGCAATCCAAGCACGGACAGACGTGAGGGGTTAGTAATTCCAGCAGACGAAGGAAAATACGGAATCTGATTGCGCCGAGATCCAGGATGGATTATTATCAGCCGGACCTGCGATTCCAGAATTCCAGAAATTGGCTCTGGAAGAAGGCAAACAATTTCCCATTGGTGTTATTTCAGAGGCAGAGAGAGCTGGACGTTAAAGGACGTTTGTATCTTAAAGTTTGTGAAGGTTTATATATATATTGCCTTCTCTCTCTCTCTCTCTCTCTCTCTCTCTCGCCTCGGCAGGAATGTAAAACCTACATACTTTAATTTCTCTCTCTTTTATTTTCGTCGGCCTCTCTCTCTCTCTCTCTCTCTCTCTCTCTCTCTCTCTCTCTCTCATGCACGCCTTAGTACGATATGGATACCAGTTAATTTCTTTAAATTCCTCTCTTTTCTTTCCGACCTCTCTCTCTCTCTCTCTCTCTCTCTCTCTCTCTCTCTCTCTCTCTCTCTCTCTCATTTTCAGGAATGCACTTATTTGGCAAGTCCATCCGCATACATGAATACACACATGGATACAGGCACAAAGAACTTAAGTGAGAAAGAGAGAGAGAGAGAGAGGAGAGAGAGAGAGAGAGAGAAGTGGATGTCTTAGGAAAATAGGAATGGATGAGGAGGAAGCCAATATAAGAAGGACATCCTTTAATCTCTCCTCAGGGAGAAGTCCAGACGCCTACGTCTTCGTTTCTCCTTTGGGAAATGAACAGGATTGGAAGAATTCTCTCTCTCTCTCTCTCTCTCTCTCTCTCTCTCACACACACACACACACACTCACAAACATATACATGCAAGTTCAGTCTAGAAAAAGACTTCTTATGTTATAACATATTTAAAGTCTAGATGAAGTCTCCTTATTAAAACACTGAAGTCTAGACCAAAACTTCTTATTAACACACTTAATAGATAGGGGGACATATAGACGAAACGAAAGATACATTGTTAGATAGCTGCATAGAGAGAGAGAGAGAGAGAGAGAGAGAGAGAGAGAGAAGCACACTCGCAATGTAGATATTTAAACTTGTTGACTTTTTCAAGACATTGAGAATGTAACACATTTGGCTAATTTTTATGAAACATTGGTGTCTTTATATCATTCCTATATCTCTCTTTCACTAAAACTGTAATTATAACCATAGATTACCCCAAAAGTGCGTAGAACCCCCAAGAAAGTGACGGAGGGGGTTGGGAGACAGTATCCCCAATTTAAATTCAGGAGAGACATGGAAGGAAGGAAGGTGATCCCATAGGAATGGGTCATTCGTCTTCCCGGTTCCTTCCCTCTGGAATTTAGGAATGACCTTGACAGATGGATGGGTGCTGGGTTTTCGGGTGGGCCACTATTTGCTAGGAGGCACTTGTCGGTCTCATTTCGTATTCCGTCTACGCCCTTCGTTGGGAATACATTTGTAGTTAATGTTTGTGAATGCTTAAAAATGTTTGTATGTGATATAAATTTTTTTTAAAATAGCTAAGTGTTTGTTTGCAGTTTTTTTTATTTATTAATAACTGATCTTTTGTCTCTCTCTCTCTCTCTCTCTCTCTCTCTCTCTCTTCTCTCTCTCTCTCTCTCTCTCTGCCTTTGACCAAAAGCTGCAAGAACGTATAAGGTATATATATTACATTTAATTAAAATTCCTGTAACCTTTGAGCAGTGGATCTGGGAATGTGGAACGTCCCTTTTGCATAAATTTACACTGTTATGTATGTATAATGTGTGTATAATTTTGCAACTCATAACATAAAGTCTGTCATGCAATTGTAAGGTAGATTACATTTTATTATAGATTTAATTGCATTTCGAGGATGTATGATGTATTCAAATTACGCTTCGTGAACTGTAAATGTAAGTAACCACTTATGAATGCTGA
>NC_061109.1:89089463-89096963 GCF_015104395.2 Macrobrachium nipponense
TATCTGTTTTCTGTTGTGTAAAAATTCTTTTAACCATCTTCCTACTTTATCCACGATATTGTGTTTTCTCATTTTCTTCGCTAATATATTATGGTCTACTTTGTCAAAAAGCTTTTGCAAAGTCTAGATAAACCACATCTGTTTCATTTCCGCTTTTCATATTTTTGAATATGTTCTCACGGTGGACTAACAGTTGGGTTTGTGTACTTTTTCCGGGTAAGAAACCATGTTGTCCTTTATTAAACAAATTATTTTTTATTAAATGTTTCATAATATTTTTCTTCATTACCCTTTCATACACTTTCATAATATGTGATGTTAAACTCACAGGCCTATAATTACTTGCCTCTAGTCTTGATCCACTTTTGAAAGTAGGGGTAATATATCTAATTTGTGCTCATCATAAATCTTGCCTGTATCTACACTTTGTCTTAATAATATTGCAAGTGGCTTTGCGATAGAATGAACTAGCAGGCACTCATCAGGGCCCCTGCAAGCAGCTCCATTTTTAATTTCATTAATAGCCTGCACAATATCAGCTTCATTAATATCTATGTCAGCTAAATATTCATATTTTCGTCCCTTACTTCTATATCATTATCTATTCTAGGGGTGAATTCTCTCTTATATCGTTCTGCCAATATGTTGCAAATTTCCTTTTTTTCATTCGTAAATCTCCCTTCAATTCTTAGAGGGCCTATTTCTATTCTTCTTTTATTCATCTTCTTCGCATATGAGTATAATAGTTTGGGGTTTTGCTTGATATTTAATAGGGTTTTCTTCCAAGTCCTTTTTTCATTTTCTTTTGATTGTATAATCTTTTGTTCTGCATTTTCTATCTTACTTTTTATTTTTTTTTTTATAACTTTCCATGCATTTTTTTTCTTTTGCAAGACCTTTTTTCCACTTTCTGATTTTCTGGAACAAGATCCTTCTGGTCGTCTTGGTAATGCATGACTGATGTTTACTTTTCTTCTTCGGTATATATTTATCCACTATTTTCTCTAATATTTTATATAATATCTCTGTATTACCCTTATGGCATCACTTACGAAAATGTTATCCCAATCTTTGTTTAATTCTTCATTTATTTCTGACCATTTTTATATTTTACTGTAGAAGTTGTATTTTCCATATCCTTCCCACTTTTTATTTCTTGCTTATCTCTGTTTTCACTTGCTTTGGAATGGACTGTTAATTCTATGACATTATGGTCTGAAATACTCGCATTATAAACTATTATTTCTTTAACATAATTCATCTCGTTCACAAATACAAGGTCTAAAGTATTTTCCTTTCGTGTGTTGGCAGTGATTTATTTGTTGAAATTGTTGTATTCTAGTAGCATATCTAATAGCTTTTTCGAATTGCCTCTTATCTTCTGCACTACTATTACTCTCTTTTTTACATGTATAAGTACAATCTCCTATTCGTTCTTTCCAGTCTATACGAAAGGAAAGTTTGAAGTCTCCAGATATGGAGAAATTAGTCCAGTCCTTGTGATTTTCTACATATATCATCCAATTTTTCTATTATTAAGTCAAACTCTTTAGTATTAGGAGGTCTATATATTACTATGTTCATTAATTTTTCAGATTCAAATTCTACCGCTATTAGTTCACATTCTGAGTTACTATATTTCTCATATATTTTCCTTGTTTTTTGTCTTTCCCATATATTGCGGTTCCCCCTTGATTCCTATTTTTTCTATCTGATCTATAAGTTTGGAACCCTTTTATTTGATCATCATTCCCAGTCTCTTGGGAATACCAGGTTTCACTTATATCATTATATCTATTTTTGCCTTTTCAATTTGGGTTAAGTTTCTTCTAAGTACTCCATTTTTCTTTTTGAGTTTACTCGTAACTAAACCCTGCGCATTCATTCACTATGATGGTTTGCGTTTTTCTCCTTCATTTAATACTGGTAATAATAAGGATTTTCCCATGTCTCTTTCCTGTTCTGGTATTTTTTTGTTGTTCATTTCCAGAAATTCTGAACATTAAAAAATCCAACTTTTATTTTCCATAATATTTGTTCTTCCTTCAATCATAATTATTCATTTTGTTGTGTCTTGGAATATCTGCAATTTTCTCCATATCTGCAATATCCTCTTGCATAATAAAAACAGTTATTATCTCTTGAGTAGAATCTTGGAGATGATGCTTTGAAATTTTTTGCTGACACCTCTGCATATCTCGTTGATGGCTTGCTTTTTTCTTTTACCTGATATTCTTCATTCCTCTCTTTATTTGTTTCTTTCTTATTTTGGATTTTATTACTTGATTGGTTATTTATTTGATTATGTTTCATGGCTACAGGGTGCATATATTTGCATCGAACTTACATCCTTTTTCCTTCTTTTAGGTTTTTGCATATTTTTGGATGTAGATCTCTGCAATCATCCTCATAGCCATCTAGGTATGCACATTTTCCATATATTTCATAGTTGTGACGTACCTTAGGATGTTTGTAGTAACATTTTCTCCAAATCTGCAATTCCCTCTTTTCAAAAGGTTGCAGACTTTGTCTTTTTTGTATATTTTTTTTCCTCTTTCCCGTCATTGTGTAGATCTGGGTAGAGCCTCTTCGGATTTTCTTTTGTGTTGTCATATCGTAATTTATTTCTTCGTAGGTATGCTGCTTTATAGCCTCATATGTAGTATCAATGAGTATCTCTGCATCCATACTTTTATCTTGTTCTTTGTTTTCCTTATCTTTTTCTGTCATTTCAGTTTTGTTTACTTCTCTTCTGTTTTCCTCTTCTTCTTCTTCTCTTCCTTCTTCTCTTCTTCTTCTTCTTCATCCTCAACTATTTGTACATTCAATCTTGATTTAATAACATTGTCTATCCATGGTAGACATGTTGAGCAAAAAATTCTTGTGTCTTTCTCATATCTTGCATTACCTCAGCACACTGTGGATGGGTCGGAATGTTGCATGCAGCACATTTTCTGATTAGGTTTTGTGGATTAACTATGCTATACCACACCTTACACAGTTTACATGCTTTTGGGATTCTTTTTTCCTAATGCATCAATTAGGATATTCACAAGGTTCACCTTATTCATTTTCTTTGTCGGAATATGTTGGTTTATGTATATTTTCTTTAAGAGTCTCTTGACCACTTGGATTTTATTTGGAACTTCTTCAATTATTTTCAAGATGTTTTCAGTTGATTTGTTCCAGTTTGAAGGATTATATCCTTCTAATATATCTATGAATGCTTTTGTATCTTTTTGGTTAGGACTGTTGCTGATCTCATAGATGAGAAATGCCAGTTCCCTTCCTGCTACCTCATCGTATTGCGAATTTGCCAAGCAAGCTAAATCTCGCCATTTTTCCCGCAGTTGGAACTTACTGCCATCTTGTTCTGATTTACAGTATTTCACTTGATAAACTAACTTAGAAGACGCTTTATCTACTATTTTCACACTAATCTTATCACGATAGTTCACGAACACTTCTAGATATTTCTCAAATTCTAGACGTATGTTTAAACTTGTGATATCTGTTGATTAATCTGACTTCGCGCAGGAACGTCTCACCAAGCAAGATGGCTACTACGAGAGAGAGAGAGAGAGAGAGAGAGAGAGAGACAGAAGATTAAGTCAGTTCTGTCGATTTTCAATTCCTTCCCAAAGCCTTTTTTTTTAAAGTCAATTTCCAGTTCCTTCCCAGAGAGAGCCTTTACACCCTCAATTTCCAATTCCTTCCCAGAGGCCCTTTATACCATCAATTTTCAATTCCGTCCAGAGAGAGAGAGAGAGAGAGAGAGAGAGAGAGAGAGAGAGAGAGCCTTCAAGAGGAGGTTATATCGAAGATGGAATAGCTTTCCGTCACTCGACCGTCAAAGGAGGAATTTCTATTGGAAGCCGCTGGACCGCAAGACTTTTCCTTCCGCCTCAAGCATAAGGCTTTAGCCAACTTCTATGAGAGAGAGAGAGAGAGAGAGAGAGAGAGAGAGAGAGAGAGAGAATGTGCGGGGGTGTTGTTGTTGTTGTTGAGTCTTAGGTTTAAGCATATACTTGACTGTGGGCGTGAATGTTATTATGTATGATTTGAAAGCAAACGAAAGAAGTGGCCAGAAGAAGAGATAGGAGAGAGAGAGAGTAGAGAGAGAGAGGGAAAGATGAGGAGAGAGAAAGAGAGAAGAAAGAAAGAGGGGAGAGAGAGAGAGAGAGAGAGAGAGAGAGAGAGAGAGAGAGAGAGAGAGAGAGAGAGAGAATTGTAACTACCATTTCTTTCAAGAGAGAGACCATTTTAATCACCATTTCTTTTAAAATAACCTTTTTTTTTATTTTTGGAATACAAGCGTATATATATATAATCAAAAAGGTAAACCACGAAACAGAGAAAAGAATGAGTGGGAAATAATAGACGAGGGAAATGTCACACGAAGAGTAACGAGAGATTAACTCATCCACAAAAACATTAATCTCCCTTCACCTCTACCATTTAACACTGGCCATCAAGCGTCCCGTCGAGCAATGAACTGGATATAAATGTATTGTGAGGATTTTTTTTAAACGCTAATATCTATTATTATTTCTTTAGTTTTATTTCACTTTTTTGCAGAAGAACAGACCCCAAACATATATAGAAAATTGGAAGGGTTTGAATATTGTTCAAGACAGGACTAAATCTATTTCACAGTAGGCGTTTATACCTCTCTCTCTCTCTCTCTCTCTCTCTCTCTCTCTCTCTCTCTCTCTCTCTCTCTCTCTCTCTCTCTCTCTCTCAATTCTTACAACTAATCCCTCTTTCCATAGTAAACACACATACGTATACAATATTTAATTTAGCAATAAATATTTTTTCTCTCTCTCTCTCTCTCTCTCTCTCTCTCTCTCCTCTCTCTCTCTCACACACACACACACACACACACACACACACACACACTCACAAACACACAAATGGGTATGTACTATGGCATGGAAAACCCTTAGCAAGAATAATGGTTTTTAAGAAAAACCGTTGGAATGGACAGATTCGGTTTTTTTCAGCCCTTTTAATCATTCACTGTCTATTGAGAGAGGGAGAGAGAGACCTTACCTTACCTTACAGACCTTACATCTTGTTCGTTCGTTGCCCCAGGTCCCTCAGTGTGAGGCACCTCTAATGTCTACCAGAGAGTTGCTAGTACATCTTCCGGTATATTTTGCATCTTCCAATCTTGGATGGTCTGGGATGCAGTTTAGATATTTGTCGAGCTTATTCTTAAACACATCTACGCTCACTCCTGATATATTCCTCAGATGAGCTGGCAACGCATTGAATAGACGCTGCATTATCGATGCTGGTGCGTAGTGGATTAATGTCCTGTGTGCTTTCCTTATTTTCCTGGTATAGTTTTGGGCACTATTAATCTACCTCTGCTTGCTCTTTCTGATATTTTTAGTTCCATGATATTTTCTTGCTATTCCTTCTATCTGTTTCCATGCCTGAATATCATGTAGCGTTCTCTCTCTCTTTAGACTATATAATTTTTTTTAAGAATTGTAGTCTTTCCCAGTAGTCTAGGTCCTTAACTTCTTCTATTCTAGCTGTAAAAGACCTTTGTACACTCTCTATTTGTTGGCAATACCTTTTGATAGTGTGGGTACCATATCATATTGCAATATTCAAGTGGACTACGAACATATGTTTTATAAAGCATAATCATGTGTTCAGCTTTTTCTTGTTTTGAAGTGCCGTAACAACATTCCCATTTTTGCTTTACATTTTGCCAACAGAGTTGCTATTTGATCATTGCATAACATGTTCCTATCATCATCACACCAAGGTCTTTAACTGCTTCCTTATTTGTGATGGTCATTATTAGGTCCCTTATATGCTATAGCTTTCTTTCTCTGTCTCCATAATTTATTGATTCAAATTTATCAGAGTTAAATACCATCCTATTTTACCTCTGCCCAATCATATACTTTGTTAAGGTCTCTTTGTAGAGCGTTCCTATCTTCATCACAAGTAATTTCTCTACTTATTCTTGTGTCATCTGCGAAACTACTCACTACCGAATCCTTGACATTATTGTCTATGTCTTTCAATCATAATAACAAACAGTATTGCAGCTAACACCGTACCTTGCGGCACACCGGATATTACCTTGACTTCATCCGATTTCTCGTCGTTTGCAATAACTATCTGTTTCTGTTGTGTAAAAATTCTTTTAACCATCTTCCTACTTTATCCACGATATTGTGTTTTCTCATTTTCTTCGCTAATATATTATGGTCTACTTTATCAAAAGCTTTTGCAAAGTCTAAATAAACCACATCTGTTTCATTTCCGCTTTTCATATTTTTGAATATGTTCTCACGGTGGACTAACAGTTGGGTTTGTGTACTTTTTCCGGGTACGAAACCATGTTGTCCTTTATTAAACAAATTATTTTTTATTAAATGTTTCATATTTTTCTTCATTACCCTTTCATACACTTTCATAATATGTGATGTTAGACTCACAGGCCTATAATTACTTGCCTCTAGTCTTGATCCACTTTTGAAAGTAGGGTATATATGCTAATTTGTGCTCATCATAAATCTTGCCTGTATCTACACTTTGTCTAAATAATATTGCAAGTGGCTTTGCGATAGAATGAACTACTTTCTTTAACAAAATAGCAGGAATTCCATCAGGCCCTGCAGCAGCTCCATTTTTAATTTCATTAATAGCCTGCACAATATCAGCTTCATTAATATCTATGTCAGCTAAATATTCACTATTTTCATCCCTTACTTCTATATCATTATCTTCATTATCTATTCTAGGGGTGAATTCTCTCTTATATCGTTCTGCCAGTATGTTGCAAATTCCTTTTTTCATTCGTTAATCTCCCTTCAATTCTCAGAGGGCCTATTTCTATTCTTCTTTTATTCATCTTCTTCGCATATGAGTATAATAGCTTGGGGTTTTGCTGATATTTAATAGGGTTTTTTCTCCAAGTCCCGTTTTCATTTTCTTTTGATTGTATAATCTTTTGTTCTGCATTTTCTATCTTACTTTTTAGTTCTATAACTTTCCATGCATTTTTTTCTTTTGCAAGACCTTTTTTCCACTTTCTGATTTTCTGGAACAAGATCCTTCTGTCTCTTGGTATGCATGAATGATGTTTACTTTTCTCTTCGGTATATATTTTTCCACTATTTTCTCCAAAATATTTTATATAATATCTCCGTATTTACCCTTATGTCATCACTTACGAAAATGTTTATCCCAATCTTTGTTTAATTCTTCATTAATTTCTGACCATTTTATATTTTTACTGTAGAAGTTGTATTTTCCATATCCTTCCCACTTTTTCATTTCTTGCTTATCTCTATTTTCACTTGCTTTGGAATGAACTGTTAATTCTATGACATTATGGTCTGAAATATTCGCATTATAAACTATTATTTCTTTAACATAATTCATCTCGTTCACAAATACTAGGTCTAAAGTATTTTTTTCCTTTCTTGTTGGCAGGTGATTTATTTGTTGAATTTTGTTGTATTCTAG
>NC_061109.1:89101963-89109463 GCF_015104395.2 Macrobrachium nipponense
CTCGTAAAATATATATATATATATATATATATATATATATTATATATATATATATATATATATATATATATAAAGAGGACAAAGCATCCGATATCATTTCATATACAAAATAAGCAAACCATAACCGGAAACAATTCAAACACTGTGCAATGAAACGTACCCAATAAAAAAAAAGTCCTTAAAAACAACACGTCTTGCGGACGACCGGCTGGGTATTAGGGGTGGAGGGGTCTTCCTCCTCCTCCTCCTCCTCCTCTCTCCTCCTCCTCCTCCTCCTTCTCCTCCTCCTCCTCCTCCTCCTCCAACGGTTCCTAAAAATCCCCCCGAAAACTTGGGTGAGGAACCGCCGGTGATGACGGAGGATTCTGGATATCGAAAACACATCCCATTATCGACATCTTTTACTGCATAGAGAGTAATGGTTGGGCATTATATACGCGGCGTTCATCGAGAGTAATGAGAGCAGATAAGGCGAGGAAAGTATAGTAGGTGCGAGTTACAGGTTCCTCTGGGAATTTCCTGCCTAATGGTTTTCAAGAATGTTGCTGAGAAGAACGTGAGAGATATTGAAGGAGATTTTTCAAAATGGGACAATTAACATTTTTTAAATGGAATATTTAAAGGGAGTTTCAGAGGATGGGACATTTCCAGATTCTTTTTAAATGGAACATTGAAAGGGATTTTTCAAAATGGGTCATTTCTAAATATTTTTTTTAAATGAAACATTTAAAGGGAATTTTCAAAGATGAGACATTGAAAGGGATTTTCAAAATTGGGCATTTACAGATTTTTTTAAATGACACATTTAAACGCTTTTTCAAAATACATCATATCCAGAATTCTCTTTTAACATAACACTTAAAGGGAATTATAAAAGATAATACATTTAGAGCGATTTTTCAAAATAGGTCATATCCAGAATTTTTTTTTTATTGGAACATTTAAAGGGAATTTTAAAAGATGGTCCATTTAAATGGATTTTTCAAAACGAGTCATTTACAGATATTTCTTAATGGAACATTTAAACCGATTTTCAAAATGGGACATTTAATTTTTTCCAAATGGAACATTTAAAGGGAATTTCAAAAGATGGGACATGTAAAATTATTTTCAAAATGGGACATTTAAATTTTTGCAAATGGAACATTTAAAGGGAATTTTTAAAGATGCGACATTTTACGGAATTTTCAAAATGGGATATTTCGAGATTTTTTTAAATGGTACATTTAAACCGAATCTCAAAATGGGACATTTAAAAATATTTTTTAAATGGAACATTTAAAAGGAATTTAAAATGATTTTCAAAATGGAACATTTAAAGGGAATTTTAAAAGATATGAGATTTAAAAGAATTTTCAAAGTGGGACATTTACAGATTTTTTAAAATGGAACATCTAAAGTCAACTGTTAAAGATGGGACATTTAAAGGAATTTTCAAAGGGGACATTTACAAAGTTTTTAAATGGAACATTTAAAGTGAATTCCAAAAGATGGGACATTTAAAGGAATTTTAAGGGTAGGACATTTAAAATTAAATTTGCTAAAAATCAATATCTGGAAAGGAATTTAAAAATGAAACATTTAATGGGAATTTTTTAAAATGGGCTTGAAAGAAAATGTTCAAGTATGGAGCATTTAAAGTGACTTTTGTTTAAAAAATGGGACACTTAAAGAAGACTTAAGCAAGGGACACTCAATATAGAACTTAAAATGGGAAATTTAAATGAAATCAACAGAGGGACTTGAAGGGATTTTTAAAATGAACGTTTAAAGCGAACTAAAAGAAACTGGGTAATTTAAAAGGTACATTAAACATGGGGTATGTAAACGGAATTTTAAAAATGGGACATTAAAATAAAAAGAGAATTTGACCTACGGGCTGCTCTATAAGCAAGAGCTCGTGCTGACATAATCTCAGACAACAACAGAATTTCAGGAGATGGTGATTGGTGAGAAGGAAGTTATACTGAAACGAGATATTAATCTGGAACACGAAACAGACTCAAGATACAACATTTCCATTTCGAAGAGAAGTTAGCACCGCATTTAATATCTTAAGCTTCTCAACACGAACGCAAAGTTAAGAGGATAAAGGAAAATAACTTGCAAAACGAAAGGATAAAACAAGGAGATGAAAGAAAAGAAGTCTTACGAAACATTCTGACAAAGAAAGGGGAAAGAAAAATTTAAAAATCTAATAAAGAAATTTAATGACGCGAAGCTCTATATAATAAAAGAACAATCGCAGATCGCTTAAACTGCAAATTAAATTAGATTTAGGCCTACAAAACCGAGAGGCTACAGATAGATAGAGTCCTCTGATTCAATTTTAATAGAGAGATGAGAGGATGAAATATATTTATCTCGTATCAGCCAGACCATTCCGTAAATGAAGTTTTTGAATAAGTCCTATTGACGGGATATAACCCTTTATGGACCCACAAGAACGAGTGGTCTTATGTCCCCAGAAGAGCGAGTGGAAGACATAAACTGGGACACTCGCATCGGCTGAATGTCGTAAACACGCGTCGTAGACTTTTCTCATACATGTCACGAACATGTTGGAAACAAGTGAATGACAGATACGTGTCACAAACTTGTTGGAGACAACATGAGTAATACTTGTCCATGAGTGATATCTGTCACAAACTTTTTGGAAACAAGTCATCGACAGATACATGCCAATTTCGATGATTTTTATTTGGAATCATAATAATGATAATAATGATAGCCTGAATTTTGAAATAAAGAAACATATCTATAGCTATGTATGGGTATAAATTTATGCATAAATGACGGAGGATTTTTTCTCCAGTAATAATAATAATAATAATAATAATAATAATAATAATATAATAAAAAAATAATAATAATAATAATAATAATAATAATAAACAGTAAGATCACATCAGATTCTCGGTTGAAATAATAACAGTAATAGTAATGAAAATAGAAGATTTAAACAAATACATCATATCAGATTTTCGTTTTTAAATAATAATAATATTAATAATGTTTTAAGAGGTCCACAATGATAAAAATTTGTTTTTTAAATTATACACGAACTCGTAACAATTTTTATTATTGTGGACCTCATAGAACATTATATATACTTTCGCGATAGAGAGATTTTCCCAAATAATAATAATAATAATAATAATAATAATAATAATAATAAACTCTAAAACCATACTAAATTTTCCTTTACTATCTCAGCATCGAAATAGCAAGCATATACATCTTTCGTTCCTAACCTCAGTAAATTATACTAAACAGTTTCCCAAGACCAGCTCCAACTCTGGGATTTAATCCCCAAACCATTGCAGACTTACAGGCCCTAATCCCCCCTTTCCCACCCTCCCCCCCACGACTTCCCATACCCCTACCCCCACACAAAATAATTATGAGATTCCATTTGCCTCAGATTCAAGGCCCAACCTTCCGTAAACCGGGCAGTAATCTTGGCTGTTTACTTAATTGGTGTAGTATCAATTTAGGCCAATTTTGGGGGGTTTTAGTGTTAAATTGTTTTTCAGGGGTGATGCCTAGTATTGTGAGGGCGTTAGAATTTTAATTTTATGAATAGGTATGATATTGAATTATTATTATTATTATTAGTATTATTATTCTGTTAAAAAGGATGGCAGAATTAAGAGAGTTGATTTTATATATTGTTTTTTCTATTTTCCTTACAATTCGCTTCTCAGGCTCAGTGACGTTTCTGAGTAACTGGCCAATATTCATATTAGAATTTTCAAAAATTGTAAATGCTAAAGGAATCTTTTATTAGAACAGGATATCAGGTCCACGTCAAGCAGGGGTCGTCGTCAGTGCCGGTATTATTCCGTAGGCGTAGTTCTGTTCGGGCCGGGGTCGTCTTTGGTTTAAGGGCTGGTATAGCTGGTATCCCGTGACGTTTCGACCTTCTCGTAGGTCATCTTCGGACGAGTCGGTTGAAGAGACTGTAGCAAGAAAGTTTGCGGAACGGTATTTATAGCAGCTCGGACCTAGAGTTGCATTCTCATTGGTCGGGCCGGTCTTGGGCGAAGCCGTGGATCTCGCCTCGAAGGTCTCGGGGATTCTCTCGTGCGAGCGCCACAGTAGTGTGCCCGGGGATGAACGTCAGGAATTCCGTATCATCCTGTGGGGGCTCCTGATTATCTGGCATCGTCGGGGGTCGTTCGCTGCCCTCCGGGCAGCGGTGGGAAGGAGAAACGTTTCTTGAGTGATGTTTAAGTTTGGTTTCTCCTTACCTACATGGAGGGCTTCTAGGAGGCGCAGACGTCGGGGATCCGTTGTCTGATCTATTATTTTGATATTAGGGATAATATCATTTCTTTTTATCCGTTTGTTATGAGCAGTCCTGGCGTGGTTGAATATGGCTCCTTCTTGGGGGTGGCAGGAGATTCGCTTGGAGAAACGCATGGAGATCATACCGACGTATTTGCCGAGGCATCCTCGGACGGGGCATGTGTAACTCGTCTTCTTCAAGGGATCCTGTAGGGGCACCGAACAATCACTCAAAAAGATCATCGAGGAAAACGTCAGCCCCGCCGACCCAGACAGAAATATTGAGATAATTATATATTATAAAACGAATAAGACGAACAGCCTGGTGATGAAAAACAATCCTACGGCGCCCCTGCAGGATCCCTTGAAGAAGACGAGTGTGGTCTACCGTTACACATGCCCCGTCCGAGGATGCCTCGGCAAATACGTCGGTATGATCTCCATGCGTTTCTCCAAGCGAATCTCCTGCCACCCCCAAGAAGGAGCCATATTCAACCACGCCAGGACTGCTCATAACAAACGGATAAAAAGAAATGATATTATCCCTAATATCAAAATAATAGATCAGACAACGGATCCCCGACGTCTGCGCCTCCTAGAAGCCCTCCATGTAGGTAAGGAGAAACCAAACTTAAACATCACTCAAGAAACGTTTCTCCTTCCCACCGCCGCCCGGAGGGCAGCGAACGACCCCCGACGATGCCAGATAATCAGGAGCCCCCACAGGATGATACGGAATTCCTGACGTTCATCCCCGGGCACACTACTGTGGCGCTCGCACGAGAGAATCCCCGAGACCTTCGAGGCGAGATCCACGGCTTCGCCCAAGACCGGCCCGACCAATGAGAATGCAACTCTAGGTCCGAGCTGCTATAAATACCGTTCCGCAAACTTTCTTGCTACAGTCTCTTCAACCGACTCGTCCGAAGATGACCTACGAGAAGGTCGAAACGTCACGGGATACCAGCTATACCAGCCCTTAAACCAAAGACGACCCCGGCCCGAACAGAACTACGCCTACGGAATAATACCGGCACTGACGACGACCCCTGCTTGACGTGGACCTGATATCCTGTTCTAATAAAAGATTCCTTTAGCATTTACAATTTTTGAAAATTCCCAATATGAATATTGGCCAGTTACTCAGAAACGTCACTGAGCCTAAGAAGCGAATAGTAAGGAAAATAGAAATAACCATATATAAAATCAACTCGCTTAATTCTGCCATCCTTTTTAACAGTATTTGCCTAAAAGAGTGTATTCTACCAGAATACATATTATTATTATTATTATTAAGAGATTTCTAGAATTTTAAATTTTATGAATAGGGATGATATTGAATTATTATCATTGTTATTATTATCTATTTTATTACCATTATTAAGAAAATGGTAGAATTTCAATTTTATGAATAGAGATGATAATGAATTATTATTAAGAAAATGGTAGAATTTTAATTTTATGAATAGGGATGATATTGAATTATTATTATTGTTATTATTATTATTATCACTATTTATTATTGTTATTATTAAGAAATGGCATAATTTTATGAATGGGGGTGATATTGAATTATTATTATTATAAATATTATTATTATTATTATCAAGAAAATGGTCGAATTTTAATTTTATGAATACGGATGATATTGAAATTTTTTTTTCTCTTTTTTTTTTCCTTTTTTTTGGGGGGGGTCAATCACAGTCTTCCAATTCGAATGGTTGGTATTTATACTGTGGGGTTCCGGGTTGCATCCTGCCTCCTTAGTAGTCCATCACTTTTCTTACTATGTGCGCCGTTTCTAGGATCACACTCTTCTGCATGAATCCTGGAGCTACTTCACCCTCTAGTTTTTCCAGATTCCTTTTCAGGGATCTTGGGATCGTGCCTAGTCTTCCTATGATTATGGGTACAATTTCCACTGGCATACCTCATATCCTTCTTTTTTCTATTTTCAGGTCTTGAAACTTATCTATTTTTTCCCTTTCTTTCTCTTCAACTCTGGTGTCCCATGGTATTGCGACATCAATGAGTGATACTTTCTTCTTGATTTTGTCAATCAACGTCACGTCTGGTCTATTTGCGCGTATCACCCTATCTGTTCTGATACCATAGTCCCAGAGGATCTTTGCCTGATCGTTTTCTATCACTCCTTCAGGTTGGTGTTCGTACTACTTATTACTGCAAGGTAGCTGGTGTTCCTTGCACAAGCTCCAGTGGAGGGCTTTTGCTACTGAATCATGCCTCTTTTTGTACTGGTTCTGTGCAAGTGCCGGACATTCGCTTGCTATGTGGTTTATGGTTTCATTTTACGTATTGCACTTCCTACATATGGCTCTTAGGGCCTGAACTTGTGCCGCTGTTATCATTCCTTCAGTTACCTTCTTGAGCTCTCCCCTCAGTAGCCACTGCCACGTGTCATCGCTGGCTAGTTCTTTAGTCTCTCTCATGTATTGTCCGTGCATTGGTTTGTTATGCCATTCCTCTGTTCTGCTTGTCTTTCTCCTGTCTCTGTATATTTCTGGGTCTTCGTCTACTTTTATCAGTCCTTCTTCCCATGCACTCTTGAGCCACTCGTCTTCATATATTGCCCCAGTGCTCTGTTCTCGATGTTGACGCAGTCCTCTATGCTTAGTAGTCCCCTCCCTCCTTCCTTTCTGTTATGTATAGCCTGTCCGTATTTGCTCTTGGGTGTAGTGCTTTGTGTATTGTCATATGTTTCCTCGTTTTCTGGTCTATGCTGCGGAGTTCTGCCTTCGTCCATTCCACTATTCCTGCGCTGTATCTGATTACTGGCACTGCCCATGTGTTTATGGCTTTTATCATATTTCCGGCATTGAGTTTTGACTTGAGTATCGCCTTGAGTCTCTGCATATATTCTTTCCTGATCGTGTCCTTTATCACTTGATGTTTTATATCCCCTCCTTCCATTATTCCCAGGTATTTGTATCCAGTCTCATCTATGTGTTTGATGGTGTTCCCATCTGGTAGCTTTATCCCTTCAGTCCTTGTTACTTTACCCTTTTGTATGTTGACTAAGGCGCATTTTTCTATTCCAAACTCCATCCTGATGTCCGCATATACAATCCTTACAGTCTGGATTAGCGTATCTATTTCCTTGATGCTCTTACCATACAGCTTGATGTCGTCCATGAACATCAGATGGTTAATTCTGTTGCCTCTTTTCTTGAGTTGGTACCCGGCATCCAT
>NC_061109.1:89114463-89129463 GCF_015104395.2 Macrobrachium nipponense
ATAATAATAATAATAATATAATAATAATAATAATAATAATAATAATAACTTTGGTATTGAAGTATTAACACAATGTTAGCGAGTCTTTTTATAACTTCTAGTAAAAAATACGCCAATGTTTCTTCGACGTCATCGAGTTTTCTGACAGCTTATAATGCTATGTGAGCTGTAACCCATGAAACGTTCAGCCACGGCCCGGTGGCTAACTTTAACTTTAACCCTAAATAACATAAAAACTACCGAGGCTAGATGGCTGCAATTTGGTATTGTTGATGATTAGAGGGTGGATGATCAACATATCAATTCTCAGCCCTCTAGCCTCAGTAGCCTCAGACCGAAAATTAAAAGAAATGGAATAAGGCAACAGCACCCATCATATGGCAACACTGTCACGTAAACGTCATTAGCCAAGATAATGATTATTCCCAAAGGGTGAATTTTAGCTCGGGACATTTGTTCTTATCTGAACTTTTCGAATTGAGTGTTTTCTTTTTCTTTTTTTGTTTTACTTCTTAATTCAATCTTATCCTCTTCAAATATTTCATTTCCACAGTCTTTCTTTATTCAATCGTATCCTCTTTAAGTATTTTATCTCCCTGTTTCATCCATGCTTTTTACTTAATTTAATCTCATCCTCTTCAAATATTTCATTTCCACAGTCATTCTTTATTCAATCGTATCGTCTTTAGGTATTTATTTCCAGCTTTCATCCATGCTGTTTGCAATGTCTTAAGGGATGTCGACGAGAGAAAATATTATTTCAATATCTGTCTGAAAATAAAAGTTCATAGTCTGTTTCCTAGTGGATTTAAACCACTAACCAGTGAATTACCAAAAACAACAGTTATTGACGCTCCTGATTGGCTGTTGATAATCCAATCACAGGGCTAGAAACTCTGTCTCTCTCGAGAGAGTTTACATGGGTAGGATCTATGTTCCACCTCTCCTGAGGGATACGTCTTTCAAAAGTATCCCTCAGGAGATGCGGAATATACGTACATCCTGCCTATGTGATCTCTCGAGAGAGAGACTGAGAGTTTCCAGCCCTGTGATTGGCTTATCAACAGCCAATCAGGAGCGTCGTAAGGGACTGGCTTAGACGTCAGATGCAGGGTTGATGCTGGATCTACAATAGTGGTGCAGAGGTTAGTGGCACATGTAGTTGAAGGCATAAGACCTTGTTTTGGCATTTCACTGGCCAGCTGTTTAAATCACCAATTTGGTCATTTTTAGCTCATTATATGTGAATTTCTTTTAGATAACAGCTCTCCACTGAAAGATTTATATCTGATTATTAATTTGTGTATCCGGGGCCAAGTAAAGTATTGAATTGCTTTTTTAAATAAAATTTTGAATATAATTTTTTTTCTATAAGTTTTCTATCCCCAGTTAGTGCTAGATATGGCTATAGGTCTAGGGACAGGGTGACTAAAAGGCATAGAATATTTCAAACTGCAACAAAGGTAAGTATAGAATTATTTTCGTGGTGAAATAAAAAAAAAAACAATAGATTTTCTTTTTGACTGTAGGTCTAGGGACCAGATGATGAAAACCTTCATACGTTATCCATTGCAACAAAGATATATTTCCAGTTGCAACAAAGTTAAATATAGAATTATTGTCGTCAAAAAAGTGGGGTTTTTTTCCTCTATAAATTTCCTGTCGTCAGTAGCTGCTAGATATAATACTATATAGGCCTAGGGACAAGATGATAAAAACCTTCATACGTCATCCATTGCAACAAAGTTACAATCTCCAGTTGCAACAAAGCTAAATATAGAATACTTGTAAGTAAAAAAAAAGTGTTTTTTTTTCTTCTCTGAGTTTCCTTCGTCAGTCGCTGCTACTTAAACATTACTATAGGCCTAGGGACAAGATGATAAAAACCTTCATACGTTATCCATTGCAACAAAGATATATTTCGAGTTGCAACAAAGCTGAATATAGAATTCCTTTAGTAAAATAAGTGGATTTTTTCTACTATGAGTTTCTTGTCACCATTCGCTGCTAGATATTAATATAGACCTAGGGACCAGATGATAAAAAAACACTTTTACACCAACTATTGCAAACAAACGCACTAACAACTCGAAGACAGACCATTTCAAACAATTAACGCCATCAATTTCAATATATATAACACCCTCTTCCCCTGCCTAATTTAAGGAGAGGCCCTTACAGCAACCCATTCCGTTAATGACGTCGCAACAGCCATACACAAGCTACGCATCCCCTACAGTAGTTGTAGTAGATTCATTAACGAAAGAGCAGTAGCCCGCATCGACTTATAGGCTGAGATTCCGTCCGACGGGAGAAGATTCCTAAATTCCTGACGGGAATCTTGCGGGTCAGCAGAGCGGGAAAGTGGCCCGAGTTATTTTTGTTTTTATTTATTTTCTCCAGGAAAAAATAACCATTATTCCGTCGCAGAGGGATGCTTTTGCTTCTGTCGCAGTGGTTAGTATCGTGGAATGCTACTCAGATGTCGTGAGTTGGCGTTTTTCACAGGGCGATGAAATTAGTATTAGTAAATAGACAATTCAGATATGAAGAGAAGAAGAAGAGTTTCGTTCAGTTGCCAGGTACCGCCAGAATTTCATGTATGTGGTAGTTGAGGGCACTTATTATTTGTACTATTATCATTAAAAAATCCTCATAGTAGTACGAGTCTTCAAATGGAGAAATAAATCCACAGTTATGTAAATGTGCATATATTTAAATTTTAAAACAGCAAGGATAGCTTTCGGGAATCTGTTCGGTGCCCCTTATCAGATTCCCGAAAGCTATCCTTGATGTTTTAAAATTTAAATATATGTACATTTACATAACTGTGGATTTATTTCTCCACTATTATTATGATTATTTTTATTAATAGGTTACAGTAAATAGATTTAGATAATATACATATAAAGTATATATGTTTGTATGTATGCATATGAATATATATATATATATATATATATATATATATATATATATATATTTTATATATATATATATATATATATATATATATATATATATATATATATATATATATATATTCATATGCATACATACAAACATATATACTTTATATGTATTTATTTCTAAATCTATTTACTGTAACCTATTAATATTTAATGGCCTCTCCGGCTGAGAGCTTCCTCTTCCTCTTTCCTCTTCCTCTGTACACACACACACACACACATACACACACACTAAACACACACACTCACACATATATATCCTACTTCTCCCTGTCTCTAAAATCAAAATCAAATAAAAACAAATTAAGTATTTTTTCTTCTTTACTTTTTTCCCTCCTATTTCTGCTTTCCAACCTCTCTCTCTCTCTCTCTCTCTCACTCTCTCTCTCTCTCTATCTCTCTATCTCTCTCTCTCTCTAGCAAGATAAGTAAAATTAAATCAATGAAGAATTTTCAACAAAACTTTCACCAGAATTAAATGGAATCTGACTGAAAATTGTAAATACACTCTTTATTATAGGATATTATTTGCCAGAATATTATAATTTTTAATATATATATATATATATATATATATATATATATATATATATATATATATATATATATATATATATATATAATATATATATATATATATATATATATATATATATATATATATATATATATATATATATATATATATATATTAAAAATTATAATATTACTGGCAAATAATATCCTATAATAAAGAGTGTATTTACAATTTTCAGTCAGATTCCATTTAATTCTGGTGAAAGTTTTGTTGAAAATTCTTCATTGATTTAATTTTACTTATCTTGCTAGAGAGAGAGAGAGATAGAGAGAGAGAGAGAGAGAGAGAGAGAGAGAGAGAGAGAGAGAGAGAGAGGTTGGAAAGCAGAAATAGGAGGGAAAAAAGTAAGAGAAAAATACTTAATTTGTTTTTATTTGATTTTGATTTTAGAGACAGGGAGAAGTAGGATATATATGTGTGAGTGTGTGTGTTTAGTGTGTGTGTATGTGTGTGTGTGTGTGTACAGAGGAAGAGGAAAGAGGAAGAGGAAGCTCTCAGCCGGAGAGGCCATTAAAGCAACTCCCAGTCCTCCGGCTTTTGCCGGAATTATTGATGGAGATCTTTTTCTTTCCCTTCCTGAACCGGAGATAGAAGATGCGGCGAGCAATCCTGGATTAGATTTAATTCTTCTTCTTCTTCTTCTCCTTCTTCTTCTTCTTCTTCTTCTGCGTTGCTTCCTTCAACATGTTGGATGGGTATTAACTCGTTTCATGGGCGTGAATATATTGCACTGGCTCCAGTATGTTGCATAGGTATTAACTCGTTTCATGGGCATATAGTGCATTAGCTTCAGTATGTTGCATGGGTATTAACTCGTTTCATAGGCGTGAATATATTGCTTTGGTTTCAGTATGTTGCATGGGTATTAAGTCTTGTCATGGGTATTATCTCGTTTCACGGGCGTGAATACATTGCATTGACTTCAGTATGTTGCATAGTCGTGAATAAATTGTATTAGTTTCAGTATGTTGCAGGGCTGTTAACTCCTTTCATGGGTACTAACTCGTTTCATGGCGTGAATATATTGCACTGGCTCCAGTATGTTGCATGGGTATTAACTCGTTTCATGGGATTGACTATGTTGTATTAGCTTCAGTATATTGCATGGGTATTAACTCGTTTCATGGGATTGACTATGTTGTATTAGCTTCAGTATGTTGCATGGGTATTAACTGGTTTCATGGGCGTGAATATATTGCACTGGCTTCAGTATGTTGCATGAGTATTAACTCGTTTCATGGTCGTGAATACGTTGCATTGGCTTCAGTATGTTGCATGGGTATTAACTGGTTTCATGGGCGTGAATATGTTGCACTGGCTTTAGTATGTTGCATGGGCATTAACTCGTTTCATGGACGTGAATATGTTGCACTGGCTTCAGTATGTTGCATGGGTATTAACTCGTTTCATGATCGTGAATATGTTGCACCGGCTTCAGTACATTGCATGGGTATTAACTCGTTTCATGGGCGTGAATATGTTGTACTAACCTCAGTATGTTTTAAGGGTATTAACTCGTTTTATGGGCATAAAAATGCTTCACTCGCTTAAATATGTTGACTGGGCAATAACTCGTTTCATGGCCATGAAAATATTAAACCAACAGCACCTCGTACTAAGCCACCCATGATCTGATATTATTTTCTGCAAAAGCTGACATTTTACAAGGCATGGCCTTATACCCTAGCTTCGATATTCCTCTTTTAACCGGTATTGGTCATGACTTGAGTTCACAAACTCTCAAGAGAGACAAGGATCCTAAATGATTTGATCTTGTATTGATTTTTGTATTGAACATTACCTGACTGTAATTTCAGAGGCTGACAGAGAGACAGTGATGATGAATGTGGATGAAAAGTAAACTATATGAGAGAGAGAGAGAGAGAGAGAGAGAGAGAGAGAGAGAGAGAGAGAGAGAGAGAGAGAGAGAGAAGTCATTGTTCAAGCCGGTAAATGGACGGTTAATCAAAACGATTGATTCCTTTGATGTCAGTAATGGATAAATACCCACCACTGGGTCACAATCAGACCCGGAAAGACAATTTACTGATGGAATGTGAAGTGACAAAGGTTTTGCTTGAGAGTAAATGAATAAATAATATTAAATAAAAGATGTTTACAGCAATATTCTAATATACAGTCACTGCAAAAAACTAGTACTTCGTCAGAATATTACAAGATGAGTGTAACAATTTCAATCTATTGCAAAATAAGGTCCCAATACTATTGCAATCGTTTCAAAATATTGCAAATACTACAACTGTAAGTACTGCAGCTATTTCAGAGTACTGTAAGGTAATGAAAATATTTCTCAATATTACGAAATTTCTACGACTGTTTCGAAATCTTGCAAATAGGTCCCTGGAGATATTGCTACTGCTTCATAAATAATGTTGCAAAATACTGCAACTGAAATTTTTACGTATTTGTGAAAAATAAAGTCCCAGAGAGATTGCAACTGTTCTAGAATACTGTAAAATCTACAAACATCTCAAAACACTTCAAAATACTGCAACTGTTTAAAACTGCTAAAAAATCCTGTAACTGTTTCATAATATTGCAAAATGCTGCAACTGTTAAATCTCCCTCAAAATCCTGCAACTATTTCAGAATATTGCAAAATACTGCAACTGTTCCAAACTACTGCAAGTTCCTGCAACTGTTTCAAAATACTGCAAATTACTGCAACTGTTTCGAACTCCCTTAAAATCCTGCAACTATTTCAGAATTTTGCAAAATACTGGAATTGTTTCAAATTATTGCAGCTATTTCAAAAAACTGCAAATACTGCAACTGTTGCAAACTGCTATAGAATCATGCAACTGTTTAAAATATTGCAGAATACTGTAACTATTCAAAAAAAATTGCAGAACACTGCAACTGTTCCAGGTTGTTTTAAAATCCTTCAACAATGTCAGAATATTGCAAAATGCTACAATTTTTTCATTGTTGCAAAATCGTGCCTCTATTGAAAATATTCCAATACATTGCAAAATATCAATCTGTTATTAATAAAAGGATAAAAAAAAAAGGCCGAATATTCGTGGGATTTTTTCATAAAGGCGCCTGGAAGCCCGTGGCATCGAATATCTTCCCTCATTGCGAGCGGTGGAATATTTCTTGCCAGAGGCGAATATCTTTATAAAGGCTCCCTTTCATGCAAAAATTGCACGTCCATGAAAGCGTGGGGGGTTAGGGGGGGTTGTGGGGGATAGGCCAGTTTCATGTCCCAATGATCTTGCGAGAAGAAGAAGAAGAAGAAGAAGAAGAAGAAGAAGAAGAAGAAGAAGAAGAAGAAGAAGAAGAAGAAGAGTGAGGAGGAGGAGGAACTAATCTAGACGGAAAAGAAGGGATTGACGACTTGTCACTGAAGACTCGTGTGTATATATATATATATATATATATATATATATATATATATATATATATATATATATATATATAATATATATATATATTTGTGTGTGAAATACATACAAACACATGCTTTTATTTTGTGGAAGCTTTCGTGTGTGCTTGAGGTTGTGCAAGTTTTAATTCCCATCCGTGTCTCCTCATATTTAACCTCTAAATGGATCCATTCGACAATGAAACCGGATCTCTCTCTCTCTCTCTCTCTCTCTCTCTCTCTCTCTCTCTCTCTCTCTCTCTCTCTCTCTCTCCAATTTGCATATAATCCAAACCTGCCATGCAGATTGCATTACAGAAAGCCTCATCGAATTGCATATAAAATCAATTGCAATTCGCAAAGGCCATATTATTCCTTGACACATTAATGGTATACATTAATAGTTCACGACACCAGCCTAGGAAAACTTCAATGTTTGTGTATTTTGTCTTTTTTCCTATTTTTTTCTTTTGGTCTTGTTGCCATTCGTATTTTCGTCATTTTTGTTCTTTTTTCATTTTGGGGAGGGGTCTTTTTTTGGTTATTTTGTCTTTTGTCTTTTTCTTTTTTTCTTTTTTTCCTTTTCGTCTTTTTGTCCTTATTTGGTTTGTGTGTCATTTTATATTTTTTGGTCTATGATTGTTTTTCTTGTCTTTTGAGGTGCTCTTTTTTATCCTTTTTTGTTTTTTGCCTTTTTTTCTTTTTGGTTTTTTCTTTTGTGTTTGTGTCTTATTGTCTTTTTGTCTTTTTGTCTTTGGAGCATACCCTAACCTTTGACCTTTGACAGGTCATCAGGTCCTGCAATAAAGAACATCTGTCAACTGTTTGTAATTTCCAATGAACATTCGAATAACGCTAATGGAGAGAGTCATTCTGTCTCTTTGTTTGCATGTGTCTATTTACCTATCTATGACGAGAGAGAGAGAGAGAGAGAGAGAGAGACAAAGCATAAATTATGGCTTCTTTGAGCAACAAATAAACATTTTGACCAAATGAACAATGAATGAACCATATCTGATTTCTGAAATGAAGAAATGAATGAACCTGAATTGATTTCAGAGACTGAAAAATGAATTACCCTGAGCTGATTTCAGAAATGGGATATGATTTCAGACACGACAAATGAACAACCCTGATCTGATTTTAAATATGAAAGATGTATGACTCTGGTCTGATTTCAGAAATGAAAAGGGAACGACCAATAAATGACAGTGATTTGATCTCAGAAGTGGAAAAATGACTGGCTGAAATCAGCCTCGTGTAGAAGATTGTAGTTTCAACACTGGAGCTGGAACCAACAGACCGTGTAAATTTCCCCCCCCCCCCCTCCCCCCCCCCCTCCCCCCTCCCCCCCTCCCCCCCTCCCCCACAACCAAAAAAGGGTCATTTTCTGAAATAATAACGCGTCACGCGAAATGCAATTGCAGGGAGCAACGGTAGTTAGGTCTTTGAAATCAAAATGAAATTAATTCCATTTATTGAAAAACAAGAAAGGCTCGTTATTAACGCCATGGAGTCCGGCTCTTTGGTCAGCACTCGTCCGTTTGTTGGCGCAATTAGATAAACAAACATTATTTCGCTTATACAAATAGAAGTCGCCTGACCGTGACTGGGAGCTCAGACTTCTCCCTCTCTCTCTCTCTCTCTCTCTCTCTCTCTCTCTCTCTCTCTCTCCTCTCTCACTCTCCTCTCTCTCTCTCTCTCACTGAGTATGTGTATGCGTCCATGTATCTTTCTCTTATCTCTTTGTCCTTCTACCCCACCTCTCTGTGTCTCTCGTCTCTCCGTCTCTGTCTTTCACTTTCTTACTGTGTTCCTCTCACTTCCTTTCTCTTACTCTCTGCCTTTGTCGCCCCCGTTCTCTCTCTCTCTCTCTCTCTCTCTCTCAAACAATAAATTGAGTATCTAGTGTTGGTCGACTTTTGTGGATTGCAATTATGAGAGAGAGAGAGAGAGAGAGAGAGAGAGAGAGAGAGAGAGACGTAGTCTGTAGCAATAAGTTGATTTACCGGCTGACGAGGAGCAACAGATCGTGCTAACACAAGGCTGGCCCGATCTCTCTCTCTCTCTCTCTCTCTCTCTCTCTCTCTCTCTCTCTCTCTCTCTCTCTGACGTTTTTATCGCCGTAATCATGCTTTGAGAATTCCTCACTGTTAACTTATTGAGAGGAAGTACCTTCAACCTTATACGAGATTCTTAAGAAGGAGAGGCAAAAATTAACGGCCATTTTCTGGCTAATTTGCGTTGTTTTCTTGCATACAAGCTGCCTTTTGCACCAGACTGCTAAGGCTTGTTGCGGGTTTCACTGAGCCTTGATAAATGCATAGGATAAATAGTGAAGATGCGTTGAATTCTATTGCATTTGAGTTCAAACGACTTTGCTTTTAGATATTAGATATGTGTCGTGGAGAACAGTCCCAACAAACAAATCCTGGGTGTCCTTCCTCCGTAATCTTCTTCTTTTTGCGTTTTCCTAACGAGCTGGAGAGACGAGCAACTCTTTCTCTCTCTCTCTCTCTCTCTCTCTCTCTCTCTCTCTCTCTCTCGTTTCTTCCTCACGCCTCGTTTGCATAAACAGAGCTTAAAATGCAGGTGTGTTGTGCTGCTTGGAAGAGAGCCACATAGGGGAGAGTAGACCCCTACTGGAAGTTTTTTTTTGGGAGGGCGAGGAGCGGGGTAAGGGGTTGGGGAAGGAGGGGGAGTAGGACCTCCCACTGGAGGAAGGGGGCGAGGGGGTGGACCGGGAATATTCAAATGGGTTTCACAATATCCGCTACATCTCCCCAGGAGAGAATTTTGGCTTAACTGAATTCTCATCTGGAGAGGACAGCTGTCTTCTTGCGAGGGTGGAAAAAAAAAAGAAAATTAAAGAAAAAAAGGAGAATGATATTGAGTGCAATATTGCATCTGGGTGAAACCATGCGCTAGCTTGAGGGTGTAATGTCGGGTGAAGTCTAAAAGCAAGAAGTTCTTGAAGGGATGAAGTTTTATTTGGTGAAGTTTTATTATAATTTATACAGTAGTCTTTCTGGGTGATGCATTAATTCATCTAGCAAAACTTTTTTCGTATGAAACCATATTCTTTGGAAGCTTGAGTTTCGAGCCAGTGGCCCCTTTTGTGAGCTTGTTTCATACGAATGGGCGTTCATCTTCTGCATAATAATAATAATAATAATAATAATAATAATAATAATAATAATAATAATAATAATAATAATAATAATAATAATAACAAACTGGAAAGCCCCAGGTCCTGATGAAGTCCATGGATACTGGCTCAAAAACTTCAAGGCCCTACACCCACGAATAGCAGAACAACTCCAGCATTGTATCTCAAATCACCATGCACCCAAACGGATGACCACAGGAAGAACATCCTTAGTACAAAAAGACAAGAGTAAGGGAAATATAGCCAGTAACTACAGGCCTATCACCTGCCTACCAATAATGTGGCAGTTACTAACATGTATCATCAGTGAAAGGCTATACAACTACCTAGAGGAGACAAACACCATCCCCCACCAACAGAAAGGCTGCAGAAGGAAGTGTAGGGGCACAAAAGACCAGCTCCTGATAGACAAAATGGTAATGAAGAACAGTAAGAGAAGGAAAACCAACCTAAGCATGGCATGGATAGACTATAAGAAAGCCTTCGACATGATACCACACACATGGCTAATAGAATGCCTGAAAATATATGGGGCCGAGGAAAACACCATCAGCTTTCTCAAAAATACAATGCGCAACTGGAATACAATACTTACAAGCTCTGGAATAAGACTAGCAGAGGTTAATATCAGGAGAAGGATCTTCCAGGGCGACTCACTGTCCCCACTACTCTTCGTAGTAGCCATGATTCCCATGACAAAAGTACTACATAAGATGGATGCCGGGAACCAACTCAAGAAAAGAGGCAACAGAATTAATTAACCATCTGGTGTTCATGGACGACATCAAGCTGTATGGTAAGAGCATAAAGGAAATAGAAACCCTAATCCAGACTATAAGGATTGTATCTGGGGACATCAGGATGGAGTTTGGAATAGAAAAATGCGCCTTAGTCAACATACAAAAGGGTAAAGTAACAAGGACTGAAGGGATAAAGCTACCAGATGGGAGCAACATCAAACACATAGATGAGACGGGATACAAATACCCGGGAATAATGGAAAGAGGGGATATAAAACACCGAGAGATGAAGGACACGATCAGGAAAGAATATATGCAGAGACTCAAGGCGATACTCAAGTCAAAACTCAACGCCGGAAATATGATAAAAGCCATAAACACATGGGCAGTGCCAGTAATCAGATACAGCGCAGGAATAGTGGAATGGACGAAGGCAGAACTCCGCCGCATAGATCAGAAAACCAGGAAACATATGACAATACACAAAGCACTACACCCAAGAGCAAATACGGACACACTATACATAACACGATAGGAAGGAGGGAGAGGACTACTAAGTATAGAGGACTGCGTATACATCGAGAACAGAGCACTGGGGCAATATCTGAAAACCAGTGAAGACGAGTGGCTAAAGAGTGCATGGGAAGAAGGACTAATAAAAGTAGACGAAGACCCAGAAATATACAGAGACAGGAGAATGACAGACAGAACAGAGGACTGGCACAACAAACCAATGCACGGACAATACATGAGACACACTAAAGAACTAGCCAGCGATGACACATGGCAATGGCTACAGAGGGGAGAGCTAATGAAGGAAACTGAAGGAATGATAACAGCAGCACAAGATCAGGCCCTAAGAACCAGATATGTTCAAAAAACGATAGACGGAAATAACATCTCTCCCATATGCAGGAAGTGCAATACGAAAAATGAAACCATAAACCACATAGCAAGCGAATGCCCGGCACTTGCACAGAACCAGTACAAAAAGAGGCATGATTCAGTGGCAAAAGCCCTCCACTGGAGCCTGTGCAAGAAACATCAGCTACTTGCAATTATAAGTGGTACGGAGCCCAACCTGAGGGAGTGATAGAAAACGATCACGCAAAGATCCTCTGGACTATGGTATCAGACGGATAGGGTGATACGTGTAAACAGACCAGACGTGACGTTGATTGACAAAGTCAAGAAGAAAGTATCACTCATTGATGTCGCAATACCATGGGACACCAGAGTTGAAGAGAAAGAGAGGGAAAAAATGGATAAGTATCAAGATCTAAAAATAGAAATAAGAAGGATATGGGATATGCCAGTGGAAATTGTACCCATAATCATTGGAGCACTAGGCACGATCCCAAGATCCCTGAAAAGGAATCTAGAAAAACTAGACGCTGAAGTAGCTCCAGGACTCATGCAGAAGAGTGTGATCCTAGAAACGGGGAACATAGTAAGAAAAGTGATGGACTCCTAAAGGGGCAGGATGCAACCCTGAACCCCACACTATAAATACCACCCAGTCGAATTGGAGGACAGTAACAGAGCAAAAACAAAATAATAATAATAATAATAATAATGATAATAATAATAATAATAATAATAATAATAATAATAATAATAATAATAATAATAATAATAATAATAAGAAGAAGAAGAAGAAGAAGAAGAAGAAGAAGAAGAAGAAGAAAAAGAAGAAGAAGAAGAAGAACATCCGTAACAAAAAAGGAAAGATACAATCTCCAAATCCTACGGAGGTTTGAACCGGAGCAAAAAAGAGAGATAGGGAGAGAGCATCCAATTCCTTTTCTCTTGGAATTCGATCCCGCTCGAAATCCGGAAATGGAACCTGAATCCGTGATGAGGATTCCATCGACTCCGAAGTGGGGGATCAAGCCAAAGGGCGCGCCCTTATCGTGGAGCGATGCTATTTGGCGATATCGAGGATTTGTTATTGCCTCAGGAGTTAAAGGATTTAATTTGAACAAACTTGAACATTTTATTCCAACGAATTTGACTGTTCGGAAGCATACTGGTATAGAAATAGATATAGATAGATAGATAGATAGATAGATAGATAGATAGATAGATAGATAGATAGATAGAGAGCGAGAAAGAGAGAGAGAGAGAGAGAGTTTCTTTTCAGTTTTTAAAAAATTGGTGAAACTTTATTCCACTGAATGTAACAATTCATAAGTAATCTTCCATAAATTAAGTGAGAGAGAGAGAGAGAGAGAGAGAGAGAGAGAGAGAGAGAGAGAGAGAGAGAGAATTTCTTGTGAGTTTTTAGCAAATTATAAAACTGTATTCCATTGAATGTAACAATTCATAGGCATTCTTCCATAGTGAGAGAAGCGCCTCTGTGGCGTGGTTGGTATGGTGTAGGCGTCCAACCTCGGCCATTCCATTGAGGAGTGAGAGCTGCGTATTTCTGGTGGTAAAAGTTCACCCTCGACGTGGTTCGGAAGTCACGTAAAGCCGTTGGCCACGTTGCTGAATAACCACTGGTTCCATGCAACTTGAAAACACCATACAAACAAACAAACCATAGTGAGAGAGAGAGAGAGAATTTCTTGTGAGTTTTTAACAAACTGTGAAATTGCATTCCATTGAATGTAACAATTCATAAGCATTCTTCCTTAGTGAGAGAGAGAGAGAGAGAGACAGAGAGAGAGAGAGACAGAGAGAGAGACAGACAGACAGACAGACAGACACAGAGAGAATTTCTTGTGAGTTTTTAACAAACTATGAAATTGCATTCCATTGAATGTAACAATTCATAAGTATTCTTCCTTAGAGAGAGAGAGAGAGAGAGAGAGAGAGAGAGAGAGAGAGAGAGAGAATTTCTTGTGAGTTTTTAACAAACTGTGAAATTGCATTCCATTGAATGTAACAATTCATAAGCATTCTTCCTTAGAGAGAGAGAGAGAGAGAGAGAGAGAGAGAGAGAGAGAGAGAGAGAGAGAGAGAGAATTTTTTTGATTTCCTAGCAAATTCTAACATTTTATTCTAGTGAGAGTAACAGTTCACAAGCATAGAAGGATGGAGTATTAGAGAGAGAGAGGGGGGGGATTTTTTAATTAGATTTTTAGATTTTTTAAGCAAAGTGTAAAATTTTATTCATCTGAATCGGACAAATCGTATAGAGAGAGATATAGATGGAGAGAGAGAGAGAGAGAGAGAGAGAGAGAGAGAGAGAGAGAGATAATTACCTATAAGCCCTTTTGTCCTTAGAAGACTTGGCTTTTCCATGAGTTTATTGGGAGAATGAAGCTTATTATTCCAAGTCCCTGAGAATATGTTTATGCCAAATGGCAGCCTTTGCAAAACTGCCTATTTAAAGACGAATGAATGAGGCAACTGGCCTCTGTACAAATAATTCGCTTTTGGGAGAGTCTGAAGGCTGGTTTTTTTTCAACGTGATTGTTATCAGTTGAATCAAAATCTTTCTTCTTCTTCCTAGCTTAAACCCATTTTTATATGGGGTCGCCATTACGAATGAGTCGTCTCCATCGATTTCTGTCTTGTGCCTCGTTCTCATTTATACCTTTCAATTCCATATCTTCCCTTACACAATCACGCCATCTCTTTCTTGGTCTTCCCTTCTTCCTTCTACCCCGCACTTCCATTTCCATCATATGTCTTCCAACATGACGTTCCTCCCTTCGTAATAGGTGTCCATACCATCGAAGCCTTCCTTCCTGTATTTTCTTCGATATTTCAGCTACCTTTGTTGATCCTCTTATATACTCATTTCTAATCCTATCTTCCCTTGTTACTCCCGACATCCATCTCAACATTCTCATTTCTGCTACATCCATCTTCTTCTCCTCTGTTTTCCTCATACTTGCTGTTTCTGTTCCATATAACATTGCTGGTCTGACCACCATCCTATGGAACTTTCCTTTCAATTTCAGAGGGACCTTCTTGTCACAGAGTACCCCTGATGCAGACCTCCAGTTATTCCATCCAGCCTGAATTCGGCTAAATGCTAAGAATAATGTCATAATTGTTGAAATACAATGCCTCACGTGAAAGTACGTAGATTGGCGACTCAATGTCACCATTCTGTTTCTTATAATCTAAAATCTAGGATTAACTGTTCTATGTGTTAAAAATGAAGTTATAATGTACACCAACATTATAGATCCTTGACTATC
>NC_061109.1:89131963-89136963 GCF_015104395.2 Macrobrachium nipponense
GAAATCCTTGCGAAGGACAAGACGCGAAATCCAGGTCAAGAATCGTCTCGCGCTCTGATCTGGCATAAATCTGGCTTAATGAAGCCCAGTGCCATCGTCCGAATTCCCTTCCGAGGGAATTGCACGGATGAGGTGTCCTTAAAACAAGAGTTTTGTGTGGTGGGGTAAAAATGTGATGATTCGTCTGTTTTCGGAGTTGTTTGTCGTTCTTCTTCTTCTTCTTCTTCTTCTTCTTCTTCTTCTTCTTCTTCTTGTGGATGTTAGAAAAAGTATTGGAAAAAGCTCAGAAAGGTCTGGAAAAGGCAGGAATTTTAGGATGGGATATTTATGATTTATTTACCAGGATGAAAGTGTAAAAAGATAAATGATGTGCATATTAAACAATACAGAACAAATATTTCCAATAAAATATAGCGTAGTAAAATATACCTGAATTACTTTGTTTACCGCATTAAAATTCTCTCTCTCTCTCTCTCTCTCTCTCTCTCTCTCTCTCTCTCTCTCTCTCTCTCTCTCTCTCTCTCTCATATTTATACATTATGGCATTGATTTTTTAATAGTAATGTGAGTCTCTCTCTCTCTCTCTGTAGTAGCCCATCTTGCTTGGTGAGACGTACCCGCGTGAAGTCACAATAATCAACAGATATCACAAGTTTAACATACGACTAGAATTTGAGAAATATCTAGAAGTGTTCGTGAACTATCGGTGATAAGATTAGTGTGAAAATAGTAGGATAAAGCGTCTTCTAAGTTAGTTTATCAAGTGTAATACTATAAATCAGAACAAGATGGCAGTAAGTTCCAACTGCGGGAAAAGGTGGCGTAATTTGGCGTGCTTAGCAGATTCGCAATACGATGAGGTTATCAGGAAGGGAACTGGCATTTCTCATCTATGAAATCAGCAACAGCCCTAACCAAAAAGATACAAAAGCATTCATAGATATATTAGAAGGATATAATCCTTCAAACTGGAACAAATCTAATGAAAACATCTTGAAAATAATTGAAGAAGTTCCAAATAAAATCCAAGTGGTCAAGAGACTCATAAAGAAAATATACATAAACAACATATTCCGACAAAGAAAATGAATAAGGTGAATCTTTGAATATACTAATTGATGCATTAGGAAAAAGAATGCCAAAAGCATGCAAACTGTGTAAGGTTTGGTATAGCATAGTCAATCCACAAAACCTAATCAGAAAATGTGCTGCATGCAACATCCGACCCATCCACAGTGTGCTGAGGTAATACAAGATTTGAGAAAAGATACAAGAATTTTTTGTTCAACATGTCTATCATGGATAGACAATGTTATTAAATCAAGATTGAATGTACAAATAGTTGAGGATGAAGAAGAGAGGAAGAGGAAGAAGAAGAAGAAAAAGAAGAAGAGAAAAGGAAGAAGAAAAGTAAACAAAAATGAAATGACAGAAAAAAATAAGGAAAACAAAGAACAAGATAAAAGTATGGATGCAGAGATACTCATTGATACTACATATGAGGCAATAAAGCAGCATACCTACGAAGAAATAAATTACGATATGACAACAGAAAAGCAAATCCCGAAGAGGGCTCTAACCCAGATCTATACAATGACGGGAAAGAGGAAAAAAATAGACAAGAAAGACAAAATCTGCAACCTTTTGAAAAGAGGGAATTGCAGATTTGGAGAAAGATGTTACTACAAACATCCTAAGATATGTCAAAAACTATGAAATATATGGTAAATGTGCATACTTAGATGGATATGGGGATGATTGCAGAGATCTGCATCCAAAAATATGTAAAAACCTAAAAGAAGGAAAGGATGTAAGTTCGACAAAAAATGCAAATATATGCACCTTGTAGCCATGAATCATAATCAAATAAATAACCAACCAAGTAATAAAATCCAAAATAAGAAAAGAAACAAATAAAGAGAGAAATCAAGAATATCAGGTAAAAGAGAAAAGCAAACCACCAATGATGATATGCAGATGGTTGTCAGCAAAAATTTCAAAGCATCAGCTCCGAAATTCTACTCAAGAGATAATAACTGTATTTATTATGCAAGAGGATATTGCAGAAACGGAGAAAATTGCAGATTCAGACACAAAATTAATAATTATGATGAAGGAAGATCAAATATTATGGAAAAGTTGATTTTTTAATGTCAGAATTCTGGAAATGAAAAAAAAGAACAACATACCAGAACAGGAAAGAGACATGGGAAAATCCTTATTACTATCAGTATTAAATGAAAGGAGAAAAACACGCAACCATCATAGTGATGAATGCGCAGGGTTAGTTACGAGTAACTCAAAAAGAAAAATAGAGTACTTAGAAGAACTAAACCCAAAATGAAAAGAAAATAGATATAATGAATATAAGTGAAACCTGGTATTCCCAAAGAGACTGGGAATGATGATCAAATAAAAGGGTTCCAAACTTATAGATCAAGATAGAAAAAATAGGAATCAAGGGGGAACCGCAATATATGGGAAAGACAAAAAACAAGGAAAAATATATGAGAAATATAGTAACTCAGAATGTGAACTAATAGCGGTAGAATTTGAATCTGAAAAAATTGATGAACATAGTAATATATAGACCTCCTAATACTAAAGAGTTTGACTTAATAATTGAAAAATTGGATGATATATGTAGAAATCACAAGACTGGACTATTCTCCTATCTGGAGACTCAACTTCCTTTCGTAGAATGGAAAGAACGAATAGGAGATTGTGGTTGTACTTATACATATAAAAAAGAGAGTAATAGTAGTGCAGAAGATAGAGGCAATTGAAAAGCTATTAGATATGCTACTAGAATACAACATTCAACAAATAAATCACCTGCCAACAAGAAAGGAAAATACTTTAGACCTAGTATTTATGAACGAGATGAATTATGTTAAAGAAATAATAGTTTATAATGCGAGTATTTCAGACCATAATGTCATAGAATTAACAGTTCATTCCAAAGCAAGTGAAAATAGAGATAAGCAAGAAATGAAAAAGTGGGAAGGATATGGAAAATACAACTTCTACAGTAAAAATATAAAATGGTCAGAAATTAATGAAGAATTAAACAAAGATTGGGATAACATTTTCGTAAGTGATGACATATGGGTAAAATACGGAGATATTATATAAAATATTGGAGATAATAGTGGAAAAGAAAAATATATACCGAAGAAGAAAAGTAAACATCATTCATGCATACCAAGAGACAGAAGGATCTTGTTCCAGAAAATCAGAAAGTGGAAAAAAGGTCTTGCAAAAGAAAAAATGCATGGAAAGTTATAGAACTAAAAAGTAAGATAGAAAATGCAGAACAAAAGATTATACACTCAAAGAAAATGAAAAACGGGACTTGGAAGAAAAAAACCCTATTAAATATCAAGCAAAACCCCAAACTATTATACTCATATGCGAAGAAGATGAATAAAAGAAGAATAGAAATAGGCCCTCTGAGAATTGAAGGGAGATTAACGAATGAAAAAAAGGAAATTTGCAACATACTGGCAGAACGATATAAGAGAGAATTCACCCCTAGAATAGATAATGAAGATAAAGATATAGAAGTAAGGGATGAAAATAGTGAATATTTAGCTGACATAGATATTAATGAAGCTGATATTGTGCAGGCTATTAATGAAATTAAAAAGGTGAGCTGCTGCAGGGCCTGATGGAATTCCTGCTATTTTTGTTAAAGAAAGTAGTTCATTCTATCGCAAAGCCACTTGCAATATTATTAAGACAAAGTGTAGATACAGGCAAGATATATGATGAGCACAAATTAGCATATATTACCCCTACTTTCAAAAGTGGATCAAGACTAGAGGCAAGTAATTATAGGCCTGTGAGTCTAACATCACATATTATGAAAGTGTATGAAAGGGTAATGAAGAAAAATATTATGAAACATTTAATAAAAAATAATTTGTTTAATAAAGGACAACATGGTTTCGTACCCGGAAAAAGTACACAAACCCAACTGTTAGTCCACCGTGAAAACATATTCAAAAATATGAAAAGCGGAAATGAAACAGATGTGGTTTATTTAGACTTTGCAAAAGCTTTTGATAAAGTAGACCATAATATATTGGCGAAGAAAATTAGAAAACACAATATCGTGGATAAAGTAGGAAGATGGTTAAAGAATTTTTACACAACAGAAAACAGATAGTTATTGCAAACGACGAGAAATCGGATGAAGCCAAGGTAATATCCGGTGTGCCGCAAGGTACGGTGTTAGCTGCAATACTGTTTGTTATTATGATTGAAGACATAGACAATAATATTAAGGATTCGGTAGTGAGTAGTTTCGCAGATGACACAAGAATAAGTAGAGAAATTACTTTGTGATGAAGATAGGAACGCTCTACAAAGAGACCTTAACAAAGTATATGATTGGGCAGAGGTAAATAGGATGATATTTAACTCTGATAAAATTTGAATCAATAAATTATGGAGACAGAGAAAGAAAGCTATATGCATATAGGGACCTAATAATGAGACCATCACAAATAAGGAAGCAGTTAAAGACCTTGGTGTGATGATGAATAGGAACATGTTATGCAATGATCAAATAGCAACTCTGTTGGCAAAATGTAAAGCAAAAATGGGAATGTTGTTACGGCACTTCAAAACAAGAAAAGCTGAACACATGATTATGTTTTTATAAAACATATGTTCGTAGTCCACTTGAATATTGCAATATGATATGGTACCCACACTATCAAAACGGATATTGCACAAATAGAGAGTGTACAAAGGTCCTTTACAGCTAGAATAGAAGAAGTTAAGGACCTAGACTACTGGGTAAGACTACAATTCTTAAATTATATAGTCTAGAAAGGAGAAGAAGAACGCTACATGATAATTCAGGCATGGAAACAGATAGAAGGAATAGCAGAAAATATCATGGAACTAAAAATATCAGAAAGGCAAGCAAGTGGAGATTAATAGTGCCCAAAACTATACCAGGAAAAATAAGGAAAGCACACAGGACCATT
>NC_061109.1:89141963-89156963 GCF_015104395.2 Macrobrachium nipponense
ATAAAAACAGCAGAGTTACAGTTAATCATTAGCTAACATTAGAACAACAACAATGAGTATAGTGACAAGAAATGGGAAAACAACATAAAGCAGAGTTACACTTCATCATTTGACACTAGAGCAACAACAAATATTAGAAAATAACGTAAAGCAGGGATGCAGCAAAAACACAACAACAATAAATATAGAGACAAAAGACGGGAAAACAACATAACCCAGAGTTGCAGTGAAGCGTTATCTAACACCAGAACAACAACAATGAAAAATTATATAAAGGCAGCAAAACAAGGCGAAACTAAAACAGCGTAAAAAAAAAAAAAAAAAAAAAAAAAAAAAAAAGCAACAACGCAAAGAAACCTAACGCCGAAAACAACACTCTAAACTCGAATTTTAATTGATAACAATCGTTTCAAATAAAAAAAAAATAATAAGCGTCCTCATGCAAATTCAGTTGCAGGTCACTGCATGCACATGCATACGGATCTCACGTATCTGCAAGGCCAATAATAAAATCATGCAAAGCAGAAAATCCCCCCCACCCCCGGGGTGTGGGGGAATGGGTTGTGTAGGGGAGGGGAATGGGAAGGATTTCGATTCCTCAGAATATATAGAGAGAGAGAGAGAGAGAGAGAGAGAGAGAGAGAGAGAGAGAGAGAGAGAGAGACTATTCATTCGTCATGTTTCTCTCAGATATATTTTGAAATTATATGGTTACATATATATCAATATATCAATATATATATATATATATATATATATATATATATATATATATATATATATATATATATATATGTATATATATATATATATATATATATATATATATATATATATATATTATACATATATATATATATATATATATATATATATATATATATATATATATACATATATATATATATATAGTATATATATTGATTTGTATTGATATATATTGATGTATATTGATATATATATATATATATATATATATATATATATATATTTATATATATATATATATATATATATATATATATATATATCTATATATATATATATATATATCTAGTATTTTCAGATCAATAAGCATCCATTAAACACACAGTAGACCTCAAACTCCATATTCCGTCAGTGAAAGAGTAAAAGTAATTCAATATATTACCCGTTACAGGTTTTTTTTTTTTTGCAAGTTCCACGCTGGACGAGTGGTTTTCGAGCTGGGCTGCCAGTCCGGCGGTCCCAGGTTCGATTCCCAGCTCGGTCAACGCGGAATCAGTGGAAATTTATTTCTGGTGATAGAAGTTCATTTCTCGATTTAGTGTGGTTCGGATCCCACAATAAGCTGTAGGTCCCGTTGCTAGGTAACCAATTGGTTCCTAGCCAACGTAAAAATATCTAATCCTTCGGGCCAGCCCTAGGAGAGCTGTTAATCAGCTCAGTGGTCTGGTAAAACTAAGATATACTTAACTTTTTACATTTTTTTGCAGCAATGAAATTAGCCCTCTTGCCCGCCATGGCCCATTGAGGCTTTGTTGAAATAATTTCTAAAAATACTTTTTCCAGTTTTCAATCTGTGTTCAGTTACACATTGCTGGAAATTCTTTATTTGTTGCCGACATATGCCAACGAACTGCTGATTCAAAACGAGTGACAACGGATTTCAACTTTAAAGAATTTTTCCCTGGAATGAACAACTAACTTTTTGCTGACTGAGTTAACTGTTGCAATTTCCTATACAAGACTGTCGTACAATGTCGAGTTTGCCCAGTACTTGGACGGGTAACCCAAAAGGACTACTAAACAACAATATGACTACTCTACTGCTCATCTTCAGATCAGCCATGGAATATTATGTCTGGTCAATTGTTAGATTGGTGACCATCTTTGCCTTTCTAACTTGAGATCCTGATACCATATATGTAGTCGAGCAACTTCATCCCTCAAGTCAGTGTATAGAAACTTACAACAGGCCCTAGGAGTCTGATACGAGTATAGATGGGTCACATTGAGGCCCAGGTAACCAAGATTTGATCTAAGGTAGGGTTTATCAGCTGAGATCTTTCTTCAGTAATAATATATGAGTTCAGGCGTACTATGTACACTTTCATTTCAGTTAGTTATATGTATTTTTGTAAGCACTTGTACTCTTTGGTTCCATAGATAGGAAACACTGTCATAAGTAAAATATAATAAAAAATAAATCTTTTATACATTATCTTTCCCCTTTCAAATGAACATCTTTTTTTGGCAGCTTGAATTTCAAGTCACTGGCCCCTGTGGACTGGTGCCATATGAACAGGGTTGATCTTCTGAATAATTACAATAATAATAATTATAGTAACCTTACTTTTTCTTGCCAGTTAAGGGCAGAAAGACCTCCCATCTCACCTCTCGCATTCCCTGAGGTTCAAATACCACTTCCAGCTCTCACGTCAGGCGAAGGCCAATGCCATTAAACCGTTACTTTAGGCCTAGACCCAAACAAATCTACAGTGACAGTCAAATTGAACAGTCTCCCTGGTCGTGTCTTCCCCTCCCCCCACCCCCGCGCCCCTCCCCTGCCTAACTCGGCTTCGAAACCCGGATATCAAATGGTGGCGACTTCTGCCGGAGCAGCTGAGCTGGAATTCTGAGCTGGAATTCTGCAGTGGCTCTGTGGAGAGCAATTGAATTTCAGGCCTGGCGGTCTCGGTTTGATATCCAATCTGTAGGGCAGTATTTCTGAGTAAATTTAACCTTCCCCCTCGCCGTCAGAACGTAAATATATGTACGAGTTGGCGTTTGAATGGACGTAGGGTGTATGCAGATAGGTCTAAATTTAACTTGCTTAAATGCATAGCTGCACGAGCCTACGTATAAGTGTATTGTGTCTATACACACTGCTAACGAATACACACGTAAGCATCACCCTCTCCTTAAAAAACATTTTGATCTGAGAGCTGTATATAATGTTTTATAAAGGTGGAAAAGAGAAACTTGCATGCGATATTGCTCTGAAATTTATAGAGAAATTGTGACAAGTGACAATAATGGATTTCAGATAATGCAGAACAGACTAAAGCAACTAGATTATGAATAAAAAAACGTTTATTCAAAACTATCTTACTGCTCTTCCTCTTGTAAAATAAGATAACAAGACTGGGACGTGAATCCTTCAGCCATCTTTTGCAAATTAGCTATCGTGGGGAGGGGATTTCTTACTTTCTCTTGTAAATAGATAAAATTAGATTTCTTACAAGGCAGGGGGTTAGTTAATCCCCAGGCCCTCTTTTGCATTATTAACCTGAGTTGGGGAGGGGGATTTCTTACAAGGCAGGGACGTTAATCGCCCAGCCTCTTTTTGGAACTAGGATTAGTTGGGAAGGGGATTTCTTACGATGCAGGGCCGTTAATCCCTCAGCCTCCTCTTCGAACTAGGATTAGTTAAGAAGGGGATTTCTTACAAGGCAGGATCGTTAATCCCCCAGCCTCCTTTTGGAACCAGGATTAGTTGGGAAGGGAATTTTTTACAAGGCAGGGTCGTTAATCCCCCAGCCTCCTTTTGGAGCTAGGATTAGTTGGGGTGGGATTTCTCACGAGGAAGGGTCGTCAATCCCTCAGCCTCCTTTTAGAACTAGGATTAGTTAGGATGGGATTTCTCACGAGGCAGTATCGTAAGGGGAGTTAATCCCTCAACTTCCTCATGCACATAAGCTGAGTTTGGGAGGGAATTTCTCACAAGGCATTAATCCCTCAGCATCCTATTAGAATTGGATTAGTTAGGGAGTGGGTGAAAGGGAGGGGTTACAGAGAAGGGTGCATACCCCCTCCCCCCACCCCTAACACGGGAACTGGGCACCATCCCAAACCTTGACGACTGTTAATGAATTTCGAAGAGACACTTCGTTGCCCTTGGCATGTTAATGGCGTTTCCTGTCTGCGTCTGGTGGACCTGACTGCCTGAATTATTAATTGAATTTGTTTGATGAATTCAGGTGACAGCAAGTTTCGGCCAGTTTTATAACGGGTTTGTGTGTTTTATTTTGTAGTATTAAATCGTAGCTAGAGGGAAGACAGTGTTTTTTTAAATTTATTTATCACTCTTGAGAATAATGGTTGTGTTAAATCTGATATGTAATTCATTGAATTCTACTCGAACACGTTGTTTTTTTTATCTGTTGTTGTTTTGTTTATTTATCAGCCTCTCTCTCTCTCTCCTCTCGTCTCTCTCTCTCTCTCTCTCTCTCTCTCTATATATATATATATATATATATATATATATATATATATATATTATATATATATATAGAGAGAGAGAGAGAGAGAGAGAGAGAGAGAGAGAGAGAGAGAGAGAGAGAGAGTGATTATAATTAAACAAAACAACAACAGGACTTGCTCTACAGTAATGTATTTTAATTTCGTTGGTCACTATTTATTTTTATGTGGAGATTAACTTGATAAGTCACAGAAAGCGAATTTTATAAATCAGACGTGTTTTATATATATATATATATATATATATTATATATCTATATATATATATATACATACATATCATATATATATATATATATATATATATATATATATATATATATATATAAAACACGTCTGATTCATAAAATTCTCTTTCTGTGACTTATCAAGTTAGTCTCCACATAAAAATAAAAAGTGACCAACGAAATTAAAATACATTACTGTAGAACAAGTCCTGTTTCTCTCACCTTAGACACAGATCAAGTATCAGGTATTCGTCTGTCTGAGCGCCCTAGAGAGCGTAGCGTATCCGGACGGAAAGATTGTCTATTCTCTACCATCCAAACGTGATCAATTACGTCCCCCTCTTGCTGAGATAACACCTTTGAGAAGGGAGAGCAATGATGTCTTTATTGTCTTCCGGGCCTCATTTTCTTTTCCTCGAAATAACGAGATGAAGTTACAAAGGACCTCATTAGTGGCGTTTCTTCATTGTCAGAACTACCTACGAGGTTGCGGAAGTTATCCATTTAAACTTTCTTTATTTTCTTTAATTAAGAATGAATTTTTGGTTTTAAATCGTCTCTCTTTTTTTAATTAATAATAGATCTGTGGGTCTTAATTACGATTAGTGGCTAAACTTCGGAAGTAGGTTAAAATGGGAATGAGTTTCTTTATTTTTCATATCTTTAAAGTTGAGCATTCTAATTTCTTCATTCGTTGCAGGAGAATTAATTATTACCATGTCTTTTATTTATAATTTATAACAGATTTGTAGCTCTACTCACGATTAAGGGCTAAACCTAAGGGTTGATGCCGACTCCAAAACAACGAATTGGGGCTTCACTGTATGTCCTGATTTCTGGGTTCCTAAGTTCGCGCCCAGGAGCCGGCAAAATTATTATCAACTAAAAATTCCCCTTCAGTTAACTTATATGAAATTATATTAATTCTGAGGTAGAGCGAATTAGATATTAAAGGAAATTTGTAGCTTAACACGTGTAATATATAATATATATCGATTATATATATTATATATATATATATATATATATTATACAGGATATATAACATATATATATGTATCATATATATATATATTATATATATTGTATATGATTGTTATGTATATATTATATATATTATATAATATAGATATATATATATTGGTTATAATATATATATATATATATATAGTATACATATTGTCAGGTTAAGTGGCTTTGTTGGAACAATCGTATTCCGCTTGTTCCTTATTATTGATTGTTTACCTGATAACCATTAACCTGTTTTTTTTTGTTTTTTTTTTTTGGGGGGGGCGGGTTCAAGTGAGTTGACGTCTGTTGAAAGATGCCTGATTTTAGTCAGTCGGTCAGTCAGTCAGAAGCAGTCAAGTATGCTTACCTGTGGACCAGTATGGGGCATCGTCAGACACTGGACACCTGGTTATTTGGTGTGAAACCGTCGTTCGGAGTATGACTTCAAGTTGGAGGTCGGCAGGCTTGGCCAGCATTGGCGTGTTTTCGTCGTCGAGAGGACGACATGTCGAGTGTGACCTCATTGGCCAGCATTGGCGTGTTTTCGTCGTCGAGCGAACATGTGGAGTGTGACCTCATTAGGCAGCAGCATTGGTATGTTTTCGTCGTCGTCGAGAGGACGACACGTCGAGTGTGACCTCATCGGGCAGCAGCATTGGCGTGTTTTCGTCGTCGACAGAACATTTGGTGTGTGACGTCATTGGCCAGCATTAGCGTGTTTTTATCGACGAGAGAACCATTCGAAGTGTGACGTCATTGGCCAGCATTAGCGTTTTGTCGTTTCGACGAGAGACGAGATTCCGAGTGTTTTGACGTCATGCAGGCCATTAGCAGTTTGAGTCGTCGGTTATGAGGACGACGTCATTGTACGACATTTCGAGTGTGACGTCATTGGCCGAGCATTACGACGTGTCGTCGTTATGGAGGAACGACGTCATGTGGAGTATGGCTTCAGTGGGCATCGTTGGTGTATTTTTGTCAGCTGGGGAGCGATATTGCGTGGGGGGTAACCTCATTGGCAGCGTGGAGCTGTATTGATGACCTAGTAAATAGGATTGTCTGTTGTTGCTTTGTCGTAAGCTGTAATCTCCTTAGGTGGAGTGTGACCTTTGTAGGTTAATCTAATGATGCCTTGTTTTGCCTAATTCTCAGAATTTTTTTATAAGTCACACATTCAAGTAATGTATTATTTTAATGTCCACATGTGATATTCATTATTTTCATATTTAGAATAATGATTTAAGTGCTGGTGGTTAGCTCTGTATTGATGTTTAATTTTGATGCTTGTTTTATTTTGATGCTGACTAATTTTGGGTATATTAATTATTTGGGGTAATGCTTCTGGATCATTTTGAATGTTATTTAATTTTGAAGGAAATATTAATTTTGGTACAGTTAATATCAATTTTGGTAAAATTTAATTTTGGATTTATGGACTATTATGCTGCTTTTAAATAACTATGTATCCACCTATGGATGATCTGATTTCAAGGGTATTGACTGACGTACTGACTCCTTTGTATATAGGTGTAAATACTAAGTAACTGTAATAAATTAGTTTATGGTACATTTATTTTGTTTAGTTCCTCCCTCCATTGCTGGAGAGAGAGAGAGAGAGAGAGAGAGAGAGAGAGAGAGAGAGAGAGAGAGAGAGAGAGAGAGAGAGATTTAAATTTTATACAGATTATCGAAATCTCTACAATATTTTTCTAATATATTTGTACAGTTACTTAACTATTAGCATCATTCAGAATATAAACCCTATTCTTATGGAATAAGCCCAAAGGGGCCACTGACTTGGGATTTTTTTTAGAGTGGCACTCTGTGTTGCCTTACATCTTGTTCGGGTTGGCCCAGGTCCCTCAGCGTGAGGCACTTCTAATGTCTACCAGAGAGTTGCTAGTGCATCTTCCGGTATATTTTGCATCTTCCAATCTTGGATGGTCTGGGATGTAGCTTAGATATTTGTCGAGCTTATTCTTAAACATATCTACGCTCACTCCTGATATATTCCTCAGATGAGCTGGCAACGCATTGAATAGACGCTGCATTGTCGATGCTGGTGCGTAGTGGATTAATGTCCTGTGTGCTTTCCTTAGTTTTCCTTGTATAGTTTTGGGCACTATCAATCTACCTCTGCTTGCTCTTTCTGATATTTTTAGCTCCATGATGTTTGCGGCTATTCCTTCTATCTGTTTCCGTGCCTGAATTATCATGTACCGTTCTCTTCTCCTTTCTAGACTATATAATCTTAAGATTTGTAGTCTTTCCCAATAGTAAAGATCCTTAACTTCTTCTATTCTAGCTGTCAAGGACTTTGTACACTCTCTATTTGTGCAATATCCTTTTGATAGTGTGGGTACCATATCATATTGCAATATTCAAGTGGACTATGAACATACGTTTTATAAAGCATAATCATGTGTTCAGCTTTTCTTGTTTTGAAGTGCCGTAACAACATTCCCATTTTTGCTTTACATTTTGCCAATAGAATTGCTATTTGATCATTGCATAATATGTTCCTATTCAACATCACACCAAGGTCTTTAACTGCTTCCTTATTTGTGATTGTCTCATTATTAGGTCCCCTATATGCATATAGCTTTCCTTCTCTGTCTCCATAATTTATTGATTCAAATTTATCAGTTAAATACCATCCTATTTACCTCTGCCCAATCATATACTTTGTTAAGGTCTCTTTGTAGCGCGTTCCTATCTTCATCACCAGTAATTTCTCTACTTATTCTTGTGTTGTGTCATCGGGGAAACTACTCACTACCGAGTCCTTAACATTACTTATGTCTGCAATCATAATAACAAACAGTAATGCAGCTAACACCGTACCTTGTGGCACAGTGGATATTACCTTAGCTTCATCCGATTTCTCATCGTTTGCAATAACTATCGTGTGTGTGTAAAAATTCTTTTAATCATATTCCTACTTTGTCCACTATATTATGTTTTCTCATTTTCTTCGCTAATATATTATGATCTACCTTGTCAAAAGCTTTTGCAAAGTCTAGATAAACCACATCTGTTTCATTTCTGCTTTTCATATTTTTGTATATGTTCTCACGGTGGACTAATAGTTGAGTTTGTGTACTTTTTCCGGTTACTAAACCATGTTGTCCTATATTAAACAAATTATTTTTTATTAAATGTTCCATAATATTTTTCTTCATTACCCTTTCATACACTTTCATAATATGTAATGTTAGACTCACAGGCCTATAATTACTTGCCTCTAGTCTTGATCCACTTTTGTGCTCATCATAAATCTTGCCCGTATCTACGCTAATATTACAAGTGGCTTTGCGATAGAATAAACTACTTTCTTTAACAAAATAGCAGGGACACCATCAGGCCCTGCTGCAGGTCCATTTTTAATTTCATTAATAGCCGGCACAATATCAGCTTCATTTATATCTATGTCTGATAAATATTCACTATTTCCATCCCTTATTTCTGTATCATTATCTTCATTATCTATTCTAGGGGTGAATTCTCTCTTATATCTTTCTGCCAATATGTTGCATATTTCCTTTTTTCATACGTTAATCTCCCTTCAATTCTTAGAGGGCCTATTTCTATTCTTCTTTTATTCTTTTTTTTTTTTTGCATACTAGTACAATAGTTTGGGGTTTTGCTTGATATTTACTAGGGTTTTTTTCTTCCAAGTTCCGTTTTTCATTTTCTTTTGATTGTATAATCTTTTGTTCTGCATTTTCTATCACTTTCCATGCATTTTTTTCTTTTGCAAGACCTTTTTTCCACTTTCTGATTTTCTGGAACAAGATCCTTCTGTCTCTTGGTATGCATGACTGATGTTTACTTTTCTTCTTCGATATATATTTATCCACTATTTTCTCTAATATTTTATATAATATCTCCGTATTCACCTTTATATCATCACTTGCGAAAATGTTATCCCAATCTTTGTTTAATTCTTCATTTATTTCTGACCATTTTATATTTTTACTGTAGAAGTTGTATTTTCCATATCCTTCCCACTTTTTCATTTCTTGCTTATCTCTGTTTTCACTTGCTTTGGAATGGACTGTTAATTCTATGACATTATGGTCTGAAATACTCGCATTATAAACTATTATTTCTTTAACATACTTCACCTCGTTCACAAATACTAGGTCTAAAGTATTTTCCTTAATTGTTGGCAGGTGATTTATTTGTTGAAAGTTTTATTCTAGTAGCATATTTAATAGCTTTTCGAATTGCCTCTTATCTTCTGCACTACTATTACTCTCTTTTTCATATGTATAAATACAACCACAATCTCCTATTCGTTCTTTCCAGTCTACGAAAGGAAAGTTAAGGTCTCCAGATAGGAGAATAGTCCAGTCCTTGTTATATCTACATATATCATCCAATTTTTCTATTATTGCGTCAAACTCTTTATTATTAAGAGGTCTATATATTACTATGTTCATTAATTTTTCAGATTCAAATTCTACCGCTATTAGTTCACATTCTGAGTTACTATATTTCACATATATTTTTCCTTGTTTTTTGTCTTTCCTATATATCGCGGTTCCCCATTGAATCCTATTTTTTCTATCTGATCTATAAGTTTGGAACCCTTTTATTTGATCATAATTACCAGTCTCTTGGGAATACCAGCTTTCACTTATATTCATTATATCTGTTTTCTTTTCAATTTGGGTTAGTTCTTCTATGAACTCTATTTTTCTTTTTGAATTACTCGTAACTAAACTTAGCGCATTCATCACTATGATGGTTTGCGTGTTATCTCCTTCATTTGATATGGGTAATAATAAGGATTTCCCCATGTCTCTTTCCTGTTCTGGTATCTTGTTCTTTTCTTCATTTCCAGAAATTCTGACATTAAAAAATTCAACTTTTCCCAAATATTTGATTTCCCTAATCATAATTATTCATTTTGTGTCTGGATCTGCAATTTTCTCTGTATCTGCACCACCCCCTAGCATCGTACATTGATGGCTTGCTTTTTCCCTTCACCTCATGTTCTTTGTTTCTCTCTTTATTTGTTTCTTTACTATTTTGGATTTTATTATTTAATTGATTATTCAATTGATTTTGATTCATGGCTACAGGGTGCATATATTTACATTTTTTGTCGAACTTTCATCCTTTTCCTTCTTTTAGGTTTTTGCATATTTTTGGGTGTAGATCTCTGCATTCATCCTCATAGCCGTCTAGGTATGCACATTTACCATAGATTTCATAGTTGTGACATACCTAGAGATGTTTGTAGTAACATCTTTCACCAAATCTGCAATTCCCTCTTTTCAAAAGGGTGCAGACTTTGTCTTTCTTGTCTATTTTTTCTTCTTTCCCATCAGTATACAGATCTGGGTAGAGCCTCTTCAGGATTTTATTTTGTGTTGTCATGTCGTAATTTATTTCTTCGTATGTATGCTGCTTGATTGCCTCATATGTAGTATCAATGAGTATCTCTGCATCAATACTCTTGTCTTGCTCTTTGTTTTCATTATTTTTTTTTTCTGTCATTTCAGTTTTGTTATCTTCTCTTCTGTTTTCCTCTTCTTTTTCTTCCTCTTCCTCTTCTTCTTCATCCTCTACTATTTCCACATTAAGTCTTGATTTAATAACATTGTCTATCCATGATAGACATGTTGAGCAAAATACTCTAGTATCCTTACTCATATTTTGCATAACTTCAGCACATTGAGGATGGGTTGGAATGTTGCATGCAGAACATTCTCTGATCAGGTTTTGTGGATTATCTATGCTATACCACACCTTACACAGTTTCCATGCTTTTGGCATTCTTTTTCCTATTGCATCAATTAGTATATTCACAATGTTCACCTTATTCATTTTCTTTGTCGGAATATGTTGATTGATGTAAATTTTCTTTATGAGTCTCTTGACCACTTGGATTTTATTTGGAACTCCTTCAATTATTTTCAAGATGTTTTCTGTTGATTTGTTCCAGTTTGAAGGATCATATCCTTCTAATATGACTATGAATGCTTTTGTATCTTTTTGATTAGGGCTGTTATTGATCTCATAGATGAGAAATGCCAGCTCCCTTCCTGCTAGCTCATCATATTGCATATCTGCTAGACACGCAAGATTTCGCCATTTTTTTCCTCAGTTGGAATTTACTGCCATCTTTATCTGATTTACAATATTTCACTCGATAAACTAACTTAGTAGACGCTTTATCCTACTATTTTCACACTAATATTATCACCGACAGTTCACGAACACTTCTAGATATTTTTCTATTCCTAGACGTATGTTAAACGCGTGATATCTGTTGATTAATCAGACTGTGCACAGGTTCATCTCACCAAGCAAAATGGCTCTACTCGAGCCAAAGAATATGATGTTCATTTGAAACAGAAGATAACAGGAAGAACAGACAGAAGTGATCATTTATGAGAAAAGAAAAAAAAGATGAATTGTGGATTTGTTTTCTTCATTTCAAGCCTCATTCTACTATGAATATTAATCAATTCCTTTAACTCTCCTTTTGCCTACGAGAACATCTTTATCTTTGCATTCTCGTAACTTGATTTCAGTCATACGCCGCTCCTCGTTCTCTTATGTTTGGCCTCCACTCAAAGGTATTCCAGTCCCGAGCGGCTTATCGTCAGCAAGCACTTATTGCTCTTATTCCCTCTGTTATTTCTGGGCCGAATGCAAACACTCCTGTCTGAAATGTTGTTTCCTCGCATGAGTTCCCGAGTGTTGCTCGAACAGGCGGTCTCGAGAATATGCAGCGAAAAGGCGTCGGTCAGGTCGGGAGCCAAAACATTCGACGTATTTCCGAGGGCTTACAATACAGTGCATTCATCAGCCAGTACGACTGAGCAGAACCCTAGCCTCTGTATCTAAACGTGAGTCCACATTACGTAGACATGCTATGCACATGTCAGCAACATATTACTTACAGATTACGTACAATTTGAGAACAAGCAACCGACCACAAGTGGAGAACGACAACACTAGATTCTATACATAAACGTGCGTCCTCACTACATTGCAACTTCTCTGGCATTGCAATTTCTCTAGGAAGCGTGATCAGTATGGCCTTGGCCTGCCACTTCGGTGGCCGCGAGTTAGATTCTCGGGCATTTCACGGAGAGGTAAGAGATGTGTATTTCTGGTGATAGAAGTTCACTCTCAACGTGGTTTGGAAGTCACGTAAAACCGTTGGTCCCGTTGCTGAATAACCACTGGTCCCATGCAACGTTAAAATACCATACAAACAAACAAACAAACAAACAAACAAACAAACAATTCCTCGAGGACTATGCAATCTCCGCTAAAAAAAAAAACATTAAACGTAATGTAATCTTCAAACACCGGGCGAGGATACAAAGCTTTAATCGGTCGTCATTGCCAGACTAATTGATTGCTTTACCAATGAGAGATGCAATGTGCGACGCAAAATTCAAAATGTAAAGTGGACCGAAGTTAGTGGGGCTTGGGGTGGGGCTGGGTGTGTAATGGGGGGGTCCGGGGGAATTTCTACTCTACGCCACGGAATCGTAATAGACATTCCTTGTTTGGATTCGATTATCGCGTGATACAGTTGAAGAGGTTTTAATCTCCTTGTCTAAACTAACATTCACTTTTTTTTCAGAAAGACAAATGGCTGACTCTGAATCTGGTGGCTTCCGAGGCCTCATTGTGACTTACTGCCAGAAACTGACACCATCGTCAGCTGCCTGAATTGCACTGAAAGGCACTGAATGTGGTTACTAAGCCCTGGCCCTGCGTTCGTGGATGGTTACCCATCCAGGTTACGAACAAACCTAATGTAGTTGACCTTCAGTTAAACTTAAATGGGAAATATATTGCTATCTTATTTTATCTTGGCTGATAATGTGAATTAAAAGTCTATAAATACAATAAGCTTTTGTTAAGAATTACATTCATAAATAGGAGAGAGAGAGAGAGAGAGAGAGAGAGAGAGAGAGAGAGAGAGAGAGAGAGAGAGAGAGAGGGACGTAGAAATAGCAACAGAGAGAGACAGACATAGAGAGAGAGAGAAAGGGAGACTGACAGAGCGGGAGGGAAGTTACGAGAGACAGACAGACAGACAGACAGAGAGAGAGAGAGAGAGAGAGATATAGAAAGAAGACAGAAAGAGCGAGAGAGAGAGAGAGAGAGAAGACGTAGAAACAGCAACAGAGAGAGAGAGGACGTAGAAATTGCAACAGAGAGAGAGAGAGAAAAGCAACAGAAAAGAGATAGAGAGAGAGACCGTAACGTTAAAAACAAGCAACAGAGAGAGAAGAGGATAGGAGAAGAAGAGATTGAGAAGAGAGAGAGAACGTAGAAACAGCAACAGAGAGAGAGAAAGAGACAGACAGACAGACAGACAGACAGAGCGAGGACGTAGAAACATCAACAGAGAGAGAGAGAGAGAGAGAGAGAGAGAGAGAGAGAGAGAGAGAGAGAGAGAGAGTGAAAATGTGTCTAAATATCACTTTAAACCATGATCTGTAATTGCACATGTTCAAAGAATATTCTCTCTCTTCTTCTTCTTCTTCTTCTTCTTCTTCTTCTTCTTCTTCCCACTACGCACACAGACTCCAGCAGTCTCTCAATCCACGTCTCTCCAGGTGTATAATTACTAAACCATCCAAGCCTCCCGGACTAATAACCATTTTGTTTATAGGATCAAACTTTCGCCGCAGGATGGAGAAATATTACGGGTTTTTTTAGGCAGGAGGCGGGGGGTGCTTGGGGGGTGGAGACCTCCGAGCCCGGTGTTCATTATGTCGGCTAATTCGTCATAAAGGCTTAGCCTTTGAGCCGGTGCTAATGAGCGACTGCCTCTAAGGGCTTCCTTGAACGGTACAACAGGCCTTTCTTGATAAAGTACTTTGGAGTCGTAGACATATAATCTTTATTTATCTTGGGAAGGTTTTTTATTTTTTTTTTTTTTTTTTTTTTTTCAGTGTCATTAGATATATTATCTTAGGAAAGTTGAGTTTTTATTTTTCTATAATTATTATTCAGAGATATGTTCTGCTAGATGAGATTTGAAAGGTTTTACGAGGTAAATTAATAGTTAACAAAAATATTTTTCTTAGTTTTATCCGCATCATTAGATATTTTATCTTGGGAAAGCTTCTTTTTAGTTTTTTTATTATTATTCAGAGATGTGTTCTTCTCGATGAAATTTGAAAGTTTTTGCGATGGGGTAAATTAATAGTTTACATAAATATTTTTCTTGGTTTTTATCTGCATCATTAGATATATCATCTTGGGAAAGCTTTTTTTAGTTTATTATTATTATTATTATTATTATTATTATTATTATTATTATTATTATTATTATTATTATTATTATTATTATCATTATTATTCATAGACATGTTCTCAGAGATGAGATCTGAAAGTTTTTGCGAGGTAAATTAATAGCTTGCATAATATTTATTTACATAAATATTTTCCTTACTTTTATTCGCACCATTAGATATATTATCTTGGGAAGGGTTTTTTTTAGTTTTTATTATCATTCAGATATATATTCTCC
>NC_061109.1:89161963-89171963 GCF_015104395.2 Macrobrachium nipponense
AGTCTTCTTTTGCTCTTGGCAGGCTTGTGTATTTATATATTGCAGTGTCTTTCTTCCAGGGTGGTAGATGTTGTGTGCCCTGTGTTGTGTCTGGACCTAGCTGCAACAGTGTCTCTGCCATGCCTAGACTCTTGATGTTGTCACTTTGGTCCTTACCATAGGAACTCGGACTTTGAATCTCTGGGTGTATAGCAAGTTCCTCTCTGGCTCTTTTCCTCGAGATGGAGTCTCTTTCTGAGAGGAACATCTTGGCCATTGTGCTTGCATTTCGCTGTGCAATCCTATCCCCTAGTTTTGGCAAGTTAGTTTCAAGCCTGAGGTTGCACAGCCTTGTCCATGTGGGTGCTCCTAGCATGAGCCTCATTGCATTGTTTTGAATGACCTCCAGTGATTCTTTTTGAGCCTCTGTCAGCCTTATCAGAGTGGGGGCAGTATAGTCCACCAGTGTTCTGGTGCAGGCTAAGTAGTACTTCCTTTGCATGTGTTCATTTGCTCCCTCCTTCAGGAATGACATGTATCTCATGGTGGCCAGTCTTGCATTTGCTCTTTCTCTCAAGTACTTGATTTCCTCCTTGAAAGTTAGCTGCTGGTCTATGACAACTCCCAAGTACATGTAGCTGTCTACCCATTCTATGGGCTCAGCTCCTATTGTCAGTGGTTGCAGCGGTCTGTGAGCTTTTATTGTCATGGCCTTTGTTTTATTTATATTTATTTTAAGACCTAGCTCATTTGATTTATTGTTGATGTCATTGAGTGCCCTTTGCATTCTGGGCGCACTAACAGCTCCTCTTGCTACTATACACACATCATCGGCATAGATGAAGATTTCTACGCCTTCTGGAAGCTGCAGGGAGGCTATATTCTCCTTTAGTATGTTGAATAGAAATGGACTCAGAATTCCTCCCTGAGGGGTGCCATTTTCCAAGTCGTGGAATGTAGACATCACTCCTTGGAATTTTACTCTGGCCTGCCTTCCCAGTGCGTAGTTTTTTGTCCAGGCTAGTAAGTGTCCTTGGACTCCTTTCCTTACTATTGATTGAAGTATTGCTGCTGGACTGGCTAATTCAAAAGCCTTTTACAAATCTATGAAGACTACTGTAGCTTTCTTCTGATTTATGTAGCTGAGAACATCTGTTATGCACTCTGTAGTTCCGACTCCTTCCTGATATGCATATAGCTGCTTGTGCAGTGGACCAATCTTGTACTTCATTCTATTTAGTACCATTTTTTCTCAAGTTTTCTCAATGCATGACACCAGTGCGATTGGTCTTGGGTTTTCTGGATCTTTAGGTTTGGGGATTGGCTGCGTGTCCTGCTGCTGCCAGGTTTTTGGTCTTGTGTGTTCAATGTGTGTTTTGTTTAGGATTCTCAGAAAGGCTGTTTCTCCTGCAGGACCCATTTTACTGATCATGGTGTATGTTATCCTGTCTGCTCCTGGCGCTGTGTCTCTGCCAACTTTAAATACTGCTTTCAGTTCCTCTACTGTGTAAGGGGTGTCAGTATCATCTGGTCTGTGGCAGGCCGCATCGATCTCCTCCCATCTAATCGGTTCTAGTTGATCCTGAATTCTTCTTGTTTCAGGGGAGAGGTTACCTGAGCTAGTCCTGTTGGCGAAGGATGTTGCCGGTCTTTCCGCTTCTTCTAGTGGGTGAGGGTGAGTTGCTATGGGTGTTCTCTTCTTTCCGGCTACTCTGTTCAGCCACTTCCATAGCTCCGAGAGAGATGTGTTCTGTGATAGTTTTGTACACCATGCCATCCACTTTTCAATTCTTATTTCTTGCAGCTGCTGTTGAACATCATTTTTTACTGCTTGTAGCAGTTCCCTGTTTTCTGTTGTTCTTCTTTTCCTGTAGGTTTTTGTTACCCTGTTCAGTAGGGTTTTCAGTCTTCTTACTTCTGAGCAGTAAAACCAGGAGTCTTTGTAGGTGTGGTCTCTCCTTCCTACTCTCATGGGCATTGCCCTGTTTGCTGCATTGTGTATAGCCTCAACTAGATCTTTTTCTAGCTGATCTATGTCTTCTGGAGGTGTGTATTGTGCTGCCCACTCTTCGAGGGCTAGACGAAATACAACCCAGTCTGCTAGGTCTTGGTTCCATGTCGGAGGAGGTGGCGGTATTGGAGGTAGTTGCTGCATCTCCAACTCTGTTACTGTGGCAAAGTGATCGCTTACTAGTATCGTGTGCACTTGCCACCTTGTTAGGTGTCTGATTGTTGTTGTGGCAAATGTCAAATCTAATCTGCCTCCTCTTATGTGTGTAGGTTGCCCTGAGTTGAGTAGTGAGACTCCTTCAAACTCATCTAGAGAGAATGCTATGTGCTCTCCAGGTTGGTTTATGGTTGATGGGGATGATAGCAGAGGGTGATGTGCGTTAAAGTCCCCACATATAATTGTTGGTGAATCTGCTGCATGTGCAAAGAGCTGTGCGAGTTCTAGTTCTCCTGGTTCTTCTCTATATATTTTTCTATATATGTTGTATATGTCTATCCTCTGGTTTAGCAGTGTGATTCTCACTGCTAGGGTTTCCACATTGTTGCCACAGGGGATTGGGTTGTATGTTCTCGCTGTTGGGATTGTATTCTTGACGAGAATTGCCAATCCTCTGTCTGTGCCTACGCATGGGGTTGTGTAGACATTATATCCAGTTATTCTGAATTTTGTCCCAGTTGTTAGCATGGTTTCTTGAAGTAGAATGATGTCCACATTTTCTGTTTTGCAGACTGCAATTAGTGTAGCTACCTTCGTCCTTATTCCACCAGCATTCCAGTTGACGATTTTCAACATGATTGGTATGTTGAGGAGAACTGTCTTGGATCTCTTGGTGCGTAGGTTCTTCTAGTTTCACCTGTCATGCATTCAGTGACTGATGGTGATGATGAGGATGAGTTGGATGAATTGAGAAAGGTGGGGGTTATTGGGTCAGAGGATGTGGAAGGTGAGGGGTTGAGGGAGGATGTGGAAGGTATAGGTGAGGGGGTTTGAGGAGCGGGGTTTGCTGCAGCTTGGGTTGCTGCCTCCTGCATAGAGGTAGAGGGGGAGGGGGACTTGGAAGCTCCTCTAATGAAGCTCTTTAGAATTGGAATGGGGTCGATCGGCGGTATTTATTGTGTCCCAGGTGCTCTGTCTGATGAGCACTGCGTTTTCATTGGCTGAACAGAGGATTGAGTCCCTGAGTCAAGCCGTCTTGCAGAGGTGGAAGCTCGCAATGCTCTTTGCGTGCGGACACTGGAGACTGGGAGCATAGTATTGGGCAGGGGCACCTGATTGGTCCGTTCGATCGGCTCTATGGTACCGCCGGCGGCGCCCTACGTGCCACCGTCGGGAGGAATGAAGTCTCTTGAGTGGTGTTGAGGCTGGGTCTCTCCTTCCCGATGTGTAGGGCCTCCAAGAGGCGGAGGCGACGGTGGTCTGCAGCCTTATCGATAATTCCGATATTAGGAATAATGTCCTTCCGAGTTATCCTGGTATTGTGGACGTTTTTGGCATGGTTATGGATGGCGCCTTCCTGAGCATGGTAGGATATTCTCTTGGAAAATCGCATCGTTGTCATACCAATGTAGGCGCCGGGGCATTCCCGGACAGGACATTTGTATTGGTAGACAATGTTAGTTTTCTTGAGAGGGTCCTGCATCACGGGGGCTGGATTGTTTTTCATAATCAGGCCACTGGTCTTCTTGCTTTTGTAGTAAATGATCAATTTCACTTTTCCGCAGGGTCCGTGGGGGAGACGTTCCTTTCGATGATGTTACGAAGGGCTTGTTCGTCCTCTTTGTATTTCTTGTGAAATACTCCCTTATAAAAGAGAGTGACGTCTTCAAGGGCGGTGGGGCAAGGCTCCTGCTGGTACCACTTATCGATGTTTCTGCGAATGGCTTTTGCGACGTCCCGGTTGGAATACCCGTTGTTAATTAGAACTTGGGCAACACGTTCTAATTCAGTGTGTGTGTCCATCCACGAAGAGCAGTGTGAGAGAGCTTTCTTGATGAAGGCGCTGATTGCAGTGCGTTTCTATCTCTCTGGACACTCGCTCTCGCCGTTCAGGCACATGCCCAGGTTCGTGGGTTTCGTATACACTTGTGTTACGAAGCGTTCTCCTTGTTGCCCGACGAGGACATCAAGGAAGGGGAGGCGACGGTCACGGCAATGCTCGATGGTGAAGTTGAGTCTGCTGTAGTCGTGGAAGGCTTGTCGCAGGCGCTCTATTTCTTCCACCGTGCTGGCACTGATGAAGGTGTCGTCAATATTTCGGACGTACATAGACGGTTTCTCGATGGTGGCAAATACCCGACGTTCCACAGCACCCATGTCGAAGTTCACGAAAACCCAACGCTACACCGTCATTTTGCATGTACATATGGCCTCTGTGGGTGGAGAAAGGGGCCTTTTTTGTACATATTTCAAGGAGTATTTGGAGGGCACGATCCAAAATTATCTGGATTGTTTCATCCACGGGGACGTTCGTGAAGAGGAGCTCCACGTCCATCAATGCAATAATAATAATAATAACAATAATAATAATAATAATAATAATAATAATAATAATAATAATAATAATAATATATGGCGCCGTGGCAGAGTGGATTAGGCCGTCAATTGACTGGTTAAGCAACATTGGGGCTGGTCAGTAGTCGGATGGGTGACTGCTCTCCTCGGCGTTGATTCCTTGGGAAAGGATCTTTAGCATAATTTCCTCAGTCTCCTCAGCTGTAAATGAGTACCTATCCCTGATGGGGTAGGGTCCGAGCTATGGTTTTAAATAGCAAAACTCAGCATGATGGAAAGGAAATGAAGGATTAAACGACAACGACGTAAATGGAACCTCTGGCAACAGAGGAGCTTCGTCCGGCAGCCAGGTATTCAGCCCAATTGAAGGGGAAGACGGTCAGGTACTTGGAGGTCGTCATCCAGCAACTGAACACCACAACGACAGTAACCAACAACCAGAGACTGGAGCTACAGAAGCAAACAAGAGGAAGAAATGGACACGAGAAGAAAATAAGGAAATATGGAGATGCTACATCAGAAGCAACCCGACGGAGAGAGGATATAGAAGAAGATTGGTCAACATCTGGAATGAGAGGAATAACACCCCCCAAACAGAGCAGAGGCTGGCAGACCAAGTAAAGAACATAAAGAAAAAGAACTGGCTCTCCCCAACAGAAAGAGAGGAATTGGAAAAGGAAATGACACACAGCAACGAATTACAAGAAGACGAACTGAGAGACGATGCCACAGAAGACGACTGGGATGATGAGGTATCAAACAACGACATACGAAGATACACAGACGAAGTAACAAACAGGAAGGAATGGGTAGAAAAGATTAGACAATGGATTAAGCCAGACACAGAGAGAACAAAGATGCCCTCTATGAAAGCCTATAGCACCAAGAAATTGAGGGAGAAAACAAGTGAGGTCAATGAAATAATGAGACTAATACACACCACCAATATCACAGAAACAAATAACTTGACATATGCAGGAGCAAGATTAGTAGCAGAACTGATGGGGATACGAACACCAACACCACCAGCACAACCAACCCAACAGAAACCAAAACAGCAACCGCCCTGGAAAAGCCGCCGGGAAAAGCAAATCATGGTGATGAGATCTGACTTGAGTAAACTGAAAGAGATGGCAAAAAAAAGGCTAAGAAGCAAGAAAACAAGGGAGGAACTCAACGAGAAATACAAAGTATTAAATACAACACAATAGAAGATGTAAAACAGAGGCTTAAGGCCAAAGCACATAAGATCCAACAGTACATGAACAGGAATAAGGGATACCAACAGAACAAACTATTCGGAACCAACCAGAAAAGACTATACAGCCAACTAAGAGGGGAAGACAGCTACCAAGAAATTCCTGAAGCCAAACCAAGTAAGAAACTCTGGGAAAACATCTGGCGCAACTCCAGCATTGTATCACAAATCACCGTGCGCCCAAATGGATGACCACAGGAAGAACATCCTTAGTCCAGAAAGACAAGATTAAGGGAAATATATCCAGTAACTACAGGCCTATCACCTGCCTACCAGTAATGTGGAAGTTACTAACAGGTATCATCAGCAAAAGGCTATACAACTACCTAGAGGATACAAACACCATCGCCCACCAACAGAAAGGCTGCAGAAGGAAGTGCAGGGGCACAAAAGACCAGCTCCTGATAGACAAAATGGTAATGAAGAACAGTAAGAGAAGGAAAACCAACCTAAGCATGGCATGGATAGACTATAAGAAAGCCTTCGGCATAGTACCACACACATGGCTAATAGAATTCCTGAAAATATATGCGGCAGAGGAAAACACCATCAGCTTCCTCAAAAATACAATGCACAACTGGAATACAATACTTACAAGCTCTGAATAAGATTAGCAGAGGTTAATATCAGGAGAGGGATCTTCCAGGGAGACTCAATGTCCCCACTACTCTTCGTAGTAGCCATGATTCCCATGACAAAAGTACTGCAGATGATGGATGATGGGTACCAACTCAAGAAAAGAGGCAACAGAATTAACCATCTGATGTTCATGGACGACATCAAGCTGCATGGTAAGAGCATCAAGGAAATAGATACCCTAATCCAGACTGTAAGGATTGTATCTGGGGACATCAGGATGGAGTTTGGAATAGAAAAAAATGTGCCTTAGTCAACATACAAAAGGGCAAAGTAACAAGGACTGAAGGGATAAAGCTACCAGATAGGACAACATCAAACATAAAGAGACGGGATCCAAATACCTAGGAATAATGGAAGGGGGGGATATAAAACATCAAGAGATGAAGGACGCGATCAGGAAAGAATATATGCAGAGACTCAAGGCGATACTCAAATCAAAACTCAACGCCAGAAATATGATAAAAGCCATAAACACATGGGCAGTGCCAGTAATCAGATACAGCGCAGGAATAGTGGAATGGACGAAGGCAGAACTTCGCATCGTAGACCAGAAAACCAGGAAACATATGACATTACACAAAGCACTACACCCAAGAGCAAATACGGATAGGCTATACATAACACGAAAGGAAGGAGGGAGAGGACTACTAAGCATAGAGAACTGCGTCAACATCGAGAACAGAGCACTGGGGACAATATATGAAGACCAGTGAAGACGAGTGGCTCAAGAGTGCATGGGAAGAAGGACTGATAAAAGTGGACGAAGACCCAGAAATATACAGAGACAGGAGAAAGACAAGCAGAACAGAGGAATGGCATAACAAACCAATGCACGGACAATACATTTGACAGTCTAAAGAACTAGCCAGCGATGACACGTGGCAATGGCTACTGAGGGAAGAGCTCTAAAAGGAAACTGAAGGAATGATAACAGCGGCACAAAATCAGGCCCTAAGAACCAGATATGTCCAAAGAACGATAGGTGGAAATAACATCTCTCTCATATGTAGGAAGTACAATACGAAAAATGAGACCATAAACCACATAGCAAGCGAATGCCCGGCACTTGCACAGAACCAGTACAAAAAGAGGCATGATTCAGTAGCAAAAGCCCTCCACTGGAGCCTGTGCAAGAAACACCAGCTACCTTGCAGTAATAAGTGGTACAAACACCAACCTGAAGGAGCGATAGAAAACGATCAGGCAAAGATCCTCTGGGACTATGGTATCAGAACAGATAGGGTGATACGTGCAAATAGACCAGACGTGACGTTGATTGACAAAGTCAAGAGGAAAGTATTACTCATTGATGTCGCAATACCATGGGACACCAGAGTTGAAGAAAAAGAAAAGGAGAAAATGGATAAGTATCAAGACCTGTGGAAATTGTACCCATAATCATAGGAGCACTAGGCACGATCCCAAGATCCCTGAAAAGGAATCTGGAAAAACTAGAGGCTGAAGTAGCTCCAGGACTCATGCAGAAGAGTATGATCCTAGAAACGGCGCACATATAAACACCCCCCAGTCGAATTAGAGGGCTGTGATAGAGCCAAAAAAAAAAATAATAATAATAATGTAAAAAAAAGGTGTAAAATGAAAGTGAAAAGACCAAAAGGGAAATTTCCCCTTCACTTTCTTCCACGGGTCCTTGAGAAAACCTCTCGAGCGATTGGGCCTCATTCTCGGGCAGAATAATTGCGTGAACTCAGTCTTTGATGATAGCCTGCCTCTTTCTTTTCCTCACGTGATCCGAGAGCCTTCGGAATAGATCTCCCGGAAAATTCCGAAGGTGTCTTCGAAGAGTTTTTCAGTTTCGTGTCTTGGAACTTTATCTATGTTTCATCTACTTAAAGGTTATACTTGATCTACAGATTACCTCATCCATATATATACATATATATATATATATATATATATATATATATATATATATATATATATATATATATATATATATATATATATATATATATATATATATATTTATATATATATATATATATATATATATATATATAATATAAATAACTTGATCACGAAGTATATAAAACGTGATGAAAAAGCGAGATAGCCGAGTGCTTTTGGGCTAGTTCCGACCCTTCGGAACAAGACCGACAGTACTCGGCTATCTCGCTTTTTTCATTTTTTCCTTCGTGGCAAAAAAACCTATATATATTAATATATATATATATATATATATATCTATATATATATATATATATATACCCATATATAATATATATGATCTACAAATATATATATATATATATATATATATATATATATATATATATATATATATATATATATAATATATCACTAAATATATATATATATATATATATATATCTATTATATATATATATATATATATATACACATATACTATATATATATTATATATATATATATATATATATATATATAATATATATATATATAATACAAGCTGGCAAGGTATATATATGGTATATATATATATCATAATCTATATATATATATATATATATATATATTATATATATATATATATATATATAAATATATGTAGGAATATATATAGTATATATTATTAACCTAAATGATATATATATATAAATTCATATACCAAGTTAACAGCTAGGTAGGTATATATATATATAGATATATATATATATTATATCAATTCAACGCGTTTACAAATGTCGCCTTTATATCTAAATTTACTTTACCTCCCCAAATGATATATATTATCATATATGTACGAAGGGGAAATTTTTTAATTGATAATAATTTCGTCCCCCCATGGGTCGAACCACCGTCCAAGTGGACGGGGACGAAATCAGGACGGTCAGTGACGCTATCCATCAGCTCACAGAGACCGCTATAAGTTCATATCGATTTCCTTGACCTTAACAAATCCACCCTCGAATCTGGATGCATTCGTAATTAGAAATAACGATATGAACCCAGTCCTACCATGTTGGCCATCGAGCTGTTGACAGAAACGTAGCCTTTTGTGTTATGAATTAATTATCACATCGAACCGTGATCCATTATATATCACAATTCAAGCTACAAATGTCCTTTAATATCTAAATTCATTTACCTACCTCCCAAATGATATATTTTCATATATGTACCGAAGGGGAATTTTTTAATTGATAATAATTTCGTCCCCCTATGGGATCGAACCACCGTCCAAGTGGACGGGGACGAAATCAGGACGGTCAGTGACGCTATCCAATCAGCCAACCCGAGACGCTATAAGTTCATATCGATTCTGACCTTACAAATCACCCTCGATCTGGATGCATTCGTAATTAGAATCGATATGAAACCCCGTCTACCATGTTGGCCAATTCGAGCGTTTGACAGAACGTAGCCTTTGTTATGAATAATTATCACATCGAACCGTGATCCATTTATATATCAATTCAACAAGCTACAAATGTCCTTTAATATCTAAATTCACTTTACTCCCAAATGATATATTTTCATATATGTACCGAAGGGGAATTTTTTAATTGATAATAATTTTTTTCGTCCCCCCATGGATCGAACCACCGTCCAAGTGGACGGGGACGAAATCAGGACGGTCAGTGACGCTATCCAATCAG
>NC_061109.1:89176963-89201963 GCF_015104395.2 Macrobrachium nipponense
TAGCTGGCCGATGTTCATACTTTGGTTTAGGAAATGTCTTATAAAAATACTAATTTATTGATAAGATGTCTAAAAGTGGCGTGTGGACGCCGTAGAGTTTACAATTCTTAGTCTGGACGTTGTCTAAGGGCGTAACGGAATTCCAACGTTTCCAACCGTATCATCGGTTCATTTTCAATGAGGGGTGAGCTTGAACTAATTGGAATGGGGTCGTTCGGTGGTATTTATTGTGTCCCGGGTACTCTGTCTGATAAGAACTGAGTTTTCATTGGCTGAACAGAGGATTAAATCCCTGAGTCAAGCCGTCTTCCAGAGGTGGATGCTCGCACTGATCTTCGCGTGCGGACGCTGGAGACTGGGAGTGAGTGTAGTATTGGGAAGGTCATTGCCGGTAGATAGGGGCACCTGATTGGGCAGTTCGATCGCCACCGTCGGGAGGAGTGAAGTCTCTAGATTGGTGTTGAGGCTGGGTCTCACCTTCCCGATGTGTAGGGCCTCCAAGAGGCGAGTATCCACCCCTGTAAGACGGCTAGACTAAGGGACTTAATCCTCTGTTCAGCCAATGAAAACTCAGTTCTCATCAGACAGAGTACCCGGGACACAATAAATACCGCCGAACGACCCCATTTCAATCAGTTCATGCTCACCCTTCCTTGAAAATGAACCGATGATACGGTTGGAAACGTTGGAATTCCGTTACGCCCTTAGACAACGTCCAGACTAAGAATTGTAAACTCTACTGCCACCACACGCCACTTTTAGACATCTTATCAATAAATTAGTATTTTTATAAGACATTTCCCAAACCAAAGTATGAACATCGGCCGTCTATTAGCGAATATCAGCCCTGATGAGAAGAAAATAATAAGGAGAATTGAAAAGGCCATATATAAAATCAATTCCACTGATGTTTGAGAGAGGGTCTCCTACCATCAAATAATAATAATAATAATAATAAAATAATAATGATAATAATAATAATAATAATAATAATAATAATAACAATCGCATTTGAATGTCAAGTCAAAGGCCCCTTAGGCTTGTTCCACATGAATGTAGCAATTCCACAGAACCCACTGACTTGAAATTCAGGTTTACAAAGAATATATCGTTACTTTGGAAGATGTTGCAGAAGAAATGCAAAAAGTAAAAATCCCTTACTAAAAAAGAAAAAATATAGATAAATTAAAAAATAATCGGATGAAAATATTAATACATTTTTCAAAATATAAGGCACATTGTTTTATGATATAAATGCACTGACGAAATGGAGATAACAAGAATCATGGGTTATAATAGTTTCTGCATCTGAGAATCCTGTAATTTCGTGGACGTAAGGAAACAAGCTGATGCATTTTCACCTTCTGGTATACTTCAGCTTAACTCAAGCAAAGACTCGGAGATCGTAATTCCCGTGTTTTATTCAATTCTCGCCGAGAAATTGCCGTAGAACCATTCCCATAGTTCCTAGCCTGGATGAGGAAGCTAGGATTCCAAACGCCCTAAACAAAACAAAAAAAAAAGCGCCTATTGAGGATTCAGAGGTTGGATAAGTAGCCTTTGTGGGAGTCCATCCTGTGGTCTTTAGACTCCCTCCTAATCCCTCTTTCTCAACCCCTTCCCCTAAACCCCCATCCCTCCACCAGTACAGTCGTCTCCACAAAGGCCTTCATATCCTGCAGGAGGGGTAGAAGGGGCTAGGGTTGTTGCCTGTGTGTTGGGAGTGATGTTAGGGGGGTAGGGTTGTTCCTGTGTGTTGGGAGTGATGTTAGGGGGGTAGGGTTGTTTCCTGTGTGCTGGGCGTGATGTAGGGGGGTAGGGTTGTTTCCTATGTGCTGGAGTGATGTTAGGGGGGGGTTAGGTTGTTTCTGTGTGCTGGGAGTGAGTGATGTTAGGGGGGTCTAGGGTTGTTTCCTGGGTGCGGGGGAGTGATGTTAGGGGGGTAGGGTTGTTCCCTGTGTGCTGGGAGTGATGTTAGGGGGGTAGGGTTGTTTCCTGTGTGCTGGGAGTGATGTTAGGGGTGGGGGTAGGGTGGTTCCTGTGTTGCTGGAGTGATGTTAGGGGGCTAGGGTTGTTTCCTGTGTGCTGGGAGTGATGTTAGGGGGGTAGGGTTGTTTCCTGTGTGCTGGGAGTGATGTTAGGGGGCTAGGGTTGTTTCCTGTGTGCTGGGATGATGTTAGGGGGGTAGGGTGTTCACTGTGTGTTGGGGTGATGTTAGGGGGGTAAGGGTTGATTTTCCGGGTGTGCTGGGAGTGAGGTAGGGGGGGGTAGGGTTGTTCCTGTGTGTTGGGAGTGATGTTAGGGGGCTAGGGTTGTTTCCTGTGTGCTGGGAGTGATGTTAGGGGGGTAGGGTTGTCCTGTGTGTTGGAGTGATGTTAGGGGGTAGGCGTGTTCCCTGTGTGCTAGGGAGTGATGTTAGGGGGGTAGGGTTGTCATGTGTTTGGGAGTGATGTTAGGGGGGTAGGGTTGTTCCCGTGTGCTGGGAGATGTTAGGGGGGGTAGGGTTGTTTCTGTGTGTGGGGAGTGATGTTAGGGGGGCTAGGGTGTTCTGTGTGTTGGGAGTGATGTTAGGGGGGTAGGGTTGTTCCCTGTGTGCTGGGAGTGATGTTAGGGGGGTAGGGTTGTTCCTGTGTGTGGGAGTGATGTTAGGGGGGTAGGGTTGTTCCCTGTGTGCTGGGAGTGATGTTAGGGGGGTAGGGTTGTTCCCTGTGTGCTGGGAGTGATGTTAGTGGGTGTTCCTGTGTGTGGGAGGATGTTAGGGGGGTAGGGTTGTTCCTGTGTTGGGGGTGATGTAGGGGGCTAGGTTGTTCAGTGTGTTGGGAGGGTGTTAGTGGGGGGTGGGTTGTTCCTGTTTGTGGGGGACCTGTACTGAGTGATGTTAGGAGGGTTTTTCCTGGTTGTTTGCTGGAGTGATGGTTAGGGGGCTCGGGTTTGTTTCCTGTGTGCTGGGGAGTGATTTTGTGAAGGGGGTCGGGTTGTTCCTGTGTGTTGGGAGGGTTTGATTGTTAGGGGGGTAGGGTTGTTCCCTGTTGGTGCCTGGGGAGTGAAATGTTTAGGGGGGTAGGGGGGTTGTTCCTGTGGGTTGGGGAGGGTTTGATTGTTAGGGGGCCTAGGGGTTGTTTTCCTGTGTTCTGGGAGGTGAATGTTAGGGGGGTAGGGTTGTTGTCCCTGTGTGTTTGGAGTGATGTTAGGGGGTAGGGGTGTTCCCCTGGGTGTGCTGGGAAGTGATGTTAGGGGGGTATGGGTTGTTCCTGTGTGTTGGGAGTATGTATGGGGCTAGGGTTTGTTTCCTGTGTGCTGGAGTGTGTTAGGGGGGTATGGGTTGTTCCCTGTTGCTGGGAGTGATGTTAGGGTTGAGTTTGTCCTGTGTGCTGGGAGTGATGTTAGGGGGGTAGGGATTGTTCCCTGTGTGTGGGACACCGTGGGATGACTAGAGTTAGTTGGGTTCCCTGTGTGCCCTGAGGGGGGTGATTGGGGGGTAGGGTTCGTGTACGGGTGCTGATGATGTTAGGGGGTAGCGGGTTGTTTTCCTGTGTGCGGGAGTGATGTTAGGGGGTAGGGTTGTTCCTTGTGTGTGTAGGGGGGTCGGTTAGTGAGTTGGGGGGTTGGGCCTGTGTGAGAGTATTTAGTAGTTAGGGGGGTAGGGTTGTTCCTGTGTGTGTAGGTGTTAGGTGGGGGTAGGGTTGTTGCCTGTTTTGTTGGGGAGGTAATAGGGGGGGTAGGGTTGTTGCCTGTGTACTGGGAGTGATGTTAGGAGGTAGGGTTGTTCCCTGTGTGTTAGGGGAGGTTTTAGTTGGGTTAGGGCTGTTCCCTGTGTGTTGGGGGAGGTGTTGGTGGGAGTAGAGTTGTCCCTGTGTGTTGGGGAAGGGGTGGGGCGTTAGAGTTCTTCCCTGTGTGTTGAGCAGAGGTGGTGGAAAGGTGGTTGGGGGAGGGCTTGGTGTGAGAAGGTAAAAGATCTCCCCTCTCCTACCTCCCCGAGGCCTTAAGACGGAATAATGCAACAATGGGCTCTCTCTCTCTCTCTCTCTCTCTCTCTCTCTCTCTCTGCCGGTGCCAGCTTACTCACAGGAAGAACTATTATGCGGTAATGTAGTCTTTTCTTTCTTCTCGGTAATGATCTCACAGTGTTTGGTCCTGAGGACACACTTCACGTAGACTTCTGTGTGTGTGTGTGTGTGTGTGCCTGTGTCAGTGTCTTCTCGTGTCTGTGTCTTCTCGTCGGCTTCTTGAAGGGCAAGGTATCTTTAAGACGTTTATTTCTTATTCATCCATTTTTTTTTACTGCAAAATGCACGTGTTTTACTATAAGTACTTAGTACTTATAGCGTTCCTTTTCACAAGACGTTTATTTATTTATTTATTTATTTATTTTTGCAAAATGCGTTTTGTTTTGTTTTACAACAAGTACTTAGTACTTATAGTGTTCCTTTTCACTATATATATATATATATATATATATATATATATATATATATATATGTATATATATATATATATATGTATGTGTGTGTGTGTGTGTACATATATATATATATATATATATTTATATATATATATATATATATATATATATATATATATATATATATATATATATACATATATAACATGGGGGAAGAACCCCCAGTATTCATAAGGTAAGCGTGGACACGAAACGGAAGGCAGACCCCCACATCCCATTACTTATAACCTTTCTCTCTCTCTCTCTCTAGCACCGACAATCTCTCTCTCTCTCTCTCTCTAGCACCGACAATCTCTCTCTCTCTCTCTCTCTCTCTCCAAGGAATCTCTCCATTCTAACAGGTAATGAAAATGAGAGAGTTGCATCATAACATTAGCGTTTATTAACAAGAATAAATAAATCAATCAATCAAGCAATCCAGTCTTACAGACTAACTCAAAAACAGTACATTGTCAAGTCACCGAAGAAAGCCCACACCCCTCCGGGAACTCTTTTGTCCCCCGGCATTTCCAGATCCGTCTGTTTCAAAGATACAGAACACATCCCGGTAAGTACACACAAGTTTAAAGACAAAGTTAATAAAATGGAACATCTTACAAGATATCAAACAAGCCATCCCTTTGGCTAAAGCACTTTAACTCACCCATTGCAGCCGGACACTAAACACTATGTCACAAAAAACTCCCCCCGGCGAATGCCACGGCATCTTTGCCTATGACTTGAAGCCCTCTGTCAAAATCCCTCCCATAGGCTTGGGTATGAACCTATTTAACAGAAAGAGGCACACACGCACATACGAACACGCAGTTCGATAGCGCCTCGCGGTTCTAGCTGCATCTAGTTTCACAAAGGCACTTGGAGAAGAGTTCATAAACTGTCGTACATTGACTTCCTGAACCAAGCACTTTTATCTCACGCCATCCCCTAGAAACTCATTGATCAGCTACTCTCAGGTCGTCACTCCTGCACTGTTCTCCACATTCCATAGGTCACAGAGAACGCACGAACAATATATTATTAATCAAAATCCCTAGGCCTTACAGATAGCTCGGCCACGCTAATATGCTAGCCCCCGCCTAGCAAAAGGTCGAACAAAAACAGCTTATATAATATAAAACATTGGCCGGCTTAAAATAAAATATACGTAAAACTGCACGTCTCTGGCATTATAAAATAAAGTCTTATCACGCTTTATCTCCCAATAACACAAAACGCATTTTCTCTCATATTTTCTGCATTAGGATTCTTGAATATCCCTCTTCGCTTGTCTGCAAGTAGCTGAACAGACAGCAACAGGCTATAGCAGGCTGTAGCAACTGTAGGAAGACGGAATGCCTCCCTCATCGTAGAAGACTTCTCACGGCTTCTTGTAGATCCCCAAAAAACACGCTGTAGAATTCTCTCGATCACCCACGTGGAAATACTTGTAATCACCCTGGGCAACATGGCAGCAACCTCTCTTCACGGCTGGTGGACGTCTTGCTGGCGTCGGGGAACGACTTTTTCCTTTGGGTGTGTGTTAGTATGTCAGTCAAGTCACTGGTCAATCCAAGAAAATTAACCCAGACATACTACTTCTATCAAACAATGATCTCAAAAAGTCAGAAATACTAACTGAACGTCTCCCAATTAACTCCCTTAATATGACTACAAAATCATAAGTCATCATCACAACTCTCTAAGAAAAAAAAACATCAAGTTCTCCAACTCAATTCTCCAAACTCACACATCAGCACACACACAACTCAGAAATCACAGTAACTCCACGGAATCCTGCACTCACATTTCAAACTCGAATGTGCTCACAAAAAAAAAAAAAAAAAAAAAAAAAAAAAATGTAACGAACCCAAGGAAAAAAAAGAATCTCGTAACACCCAGACCCAAAAATGTTCTCTCAAGTTCTGACATTTAAACAACCCACAAAATCAGCAAAAATCTCCAACTTTTAACAGCAAAAACCCCTTTACTGCTCAATAACTAATCACAATGAGACTTAATGTCAAACTCCCACTACTTAAGTAACAACCCCAGAAAAATCACATCTCCCGGTAAAATCAAATCTCCCGTCCAAAAAAGAAATGTTACTTAAGCTCAATCCCCCAAATTATATCTTTCAAGGAAAAGGAAGAAAAATAATAAAAAAAAATAATCACAAGTAGATTTCCCCAATCACAAAATACATAATACATGTATAATATGCATAACTCCCGCGTTTTCCCCATGTAAAGCCCCGGAATTTGCCAGAAAGCAAACTCTCACACATGCGCTTTCGTGAAATGCTATAGCCAACATTTCCAGATATTGCAAAAATTCTGATCTGTCACCATCAGAGGGAAAGAAACAGCACAGCGCTCATCACATCGCCTGTCAGCAGAAAAATCGCCTGCGGACGCATGCTCAAACAACAGCACAAAAATTGTCTAGTCAGACACATAAGTTTGGAAACTCATGATTCTCTAGAAAAAAAGGTCTAACAGACACATTTCACAGAATTAACTCCAGGATATGACTAATATGTTCAAAAATTTGTCTCGAAGACTTATTCTCTCAACATGACTTTTCCCCAAATTATATTTCTCCAAGAATAACACACTTGTGAACATAACAAATGCACACACATCTCCATAGGACTCGTAATGCAGTAATGACACTCGCCTCTAAATAGTCACGAAATCAAAAAAGAGAACCACAGAAATCTCCTCTTTGCTCAAGAAAAACTCCATAACCACAAAAAAAGAGAGTCACCCGCCCAAGATTAATTCCAACTCCATTATGAGACACCATATTAATAATAACACCACTCCGGTTATAAAAATATTTCCTCCATTTGGTTAATAACCAACCCCCTTATATTATTCTCTTATTTCTCCAATAGCCACATGTCAATAAAAAAAAGACACCACTCCAGGAATAAAGAATAATCACCTCCATTTCGGCAAATACAAAATATTTACCTCTATTTCCCCAATAACTCCATGTGGAACAAAACAAGGCTCCAAAAAATATATCTCCAAAAAATGTGCACTCAAGGCAACTAACTCACATACTCACAAATATTGCCCCATAATCTCCAAATATGTGTCTCCATTTGCAACAAAGATGGCTGCAAAATAATTGAACTAAACATAGCTCATATCACATTGGCAAATATCAAAAATGGCCAAAAATATATCTCCCATATATTATATCTCAAAATATAACTCCAAAATAATATATCTCAATTATAACTCCAATTCTCCAAAGAATAACTCAATGTTATAGTCAAAAACTATAAAAACTCTCCGTTTTAGCATAACTTTCTAAAAAGGGCAAAAACTCGGCAAATAAAAACTGTCTAGAAGATTCTAGAAAAAATCACCCATGTGCCACAACTCATTATAACAGAACTCCAAAATCACAGTGTCTTACCCAAGACTTCTCCATATGCACTACGACATTAAGCCACTAGAAAACTTAAACCAAGTTTGCTTATTCTCTCACAAAGTTGTCACAAATACAACTAATGTATTGTGCAAGAAAACTCACAATTTCTGGAACACAAATATCCAGAGAAGAAATGTAGTGCCATTACGTATGCATTCAAAACATGCAAAAAATTCTCCCATATATTACTCTATAGCATCAAATAGCTAAAACACAAACACGTTCCCGAACAATGACTCTAAGTCATGAACTGAGATAATATTCACACTAACTGGAGAGAAAAAATAAACTCAAATTCACCCTTGGTGAAAAAAACTTGTGTCAGCGATGGCTAATTTCCAAAAAAAAAAGAAGAGAAAAATCAACGGCACCATTAACTATCTCCCGTAACTCACTAGATGTCAAGCAATTATCTGCTGAACTCATAAAAAAAAGAAAAAAAACTAAAACAATGTGTTGTTAGTTCCTCCCAAAATCAAAAAAAATTTCACCTCCCTTGATAGCATTAAAACGCCCACGTATTAGTATATAAAAAATCAGTATCAGAAATATCATTATCACAAAATCATAAAAAAAAATTGCTATCATCAAAATCATCAGTATCAGTACAAAAAATATCACCAATGTTAATGCTTGTCCATTCTCCAAAAATTCAGCACAAAATTCAGCAAAAGTTCAGCAAGATTCCACACAATTCACCAAGATTCAGTCAGAATCATCAAGATTCAGCAAAACTCATCCCCGTGAATCACTGAAAATATTCTCCAATGTTACAAAAACTCAACAATTAACTAAGACAAGACTTCTCCCATTAATTCATTGTAATAATTCTCCTTGAATAATTATCTGTAATAATTATCAACTAATCTCCCATGAAATATCTCAAAACTCTCTCGTAAAACAATTCTCCCATAATGATAATTATACTTAAGCAAACCTCCCGTGACACATCTCAAGTATAATAATTATTAATAATAACAATAACAATAACTCTCCATAGCAATAATTCTCTTGCAAAAAATTTCAAGTAAAGGTGAAATTCAAAATAGCTTACACTAGTATTGCTGAATCTTATGGTATACCACCATTTTCACACAACACAGATACAACACCAATCATCGGCATTTCAAAGTAATTTCTCCAACACAAAAAAAAATAATCTGTGTCTCCCCAATATATTTGTGTCTTTCAAGGCACAAAGAAACATATAACACATCCCGTGCATGTTAACTACTTTTCCCCTCATTCACGGAAAAGAAAAATCTCTTTTTATTTCCTTTTCTCTTCCTCCAATCCTCCAAGAGAGAAAAAAAATATATCTTTTCTTAAAAAAACTCTACGGGCATTTCACTTCATCAACTTATCAATCAGCTGATATCTTAGCATCCAATGTTAAGGCCAAACCCATTCCCCAACACAAAGAAAAAAAAAGAAAAAAGGGGGAGTTCACCCACACTGAGAAAAAAAAAATTTCTTCCCCCCCCGTGAGAACAACCCCTCAGTAAGCGCAGAACAGCCCGAGGCATACACAGTAATACCCCCATCTCCCCTTGAACAGTGTCTGAGGACCCCTTCCCAAGGTATACCTAGTACCCATCCCTGCACTATCTCTCGAGGGAGGCTAGTGGTACCCTCCATGCGACTATCCCCCCGAGGGATGCCAATATACCCTCGGAATGCGACGCGCTTCTCTGCAGAAATGTGCTGAGCCCGTAAAATTGTGGCCGCTCTGTGTCTCTAAGCCAGATATGATTATCCAAGCACAGTTCACATGCATAGAAAAATACACCTTAATACATTCTTATGTGTTTAAAACAAAGACAAATACGTCTATTATAAACACGTGGAAATAAAGAAAACACGTCACTATGGGGCAAAGACAAGAAAAATTGTTGACCTCTTGAACCAATCCCATAACCCTGAAATATTTAAACAAAACCCACTCCTTCAAAACAATAGTTTAACACTCACCACTCCATAATGGGAAAAAAAAGAACTCGAAACTCTCGTAAAATACGTAAATCTCGTCGGCACAATACAAACGCGACCGGCCAAAAGGCACCTGGCAACACTCACTTACAAACCAAACTGAGTTGCTTGTCTCACGGCTCATGCCCTGAAGAATCTCGGTACGAGCAAATTTGATGACCCTAATAAAATTTCTTTCCTCATCCCCCCCATCCCACGGACGGATATTTTCTCTACCCCTTTTTCACTTAGCAACCGAGATCTAACAATTTAACAATTTTCCACAATCCCTCAAAGCTTTGTCATTCGAAAACTATCGCTAAGCCATAACCACTTTTATTTTCTAACTGGCCACTCATCTCTACATTGGCGTTCCTAGGCATAGAAAAGAAAAAAAAAAACTTTTATTATATCCCCTCTTAACCGTCTGCCACCACTATAACATGGGGGAAGAACCCCCAGTATTCATAAGGTAAGCGTGGACACGAAACGGAAGGCAGACCCCCACATCCCATTACTTATAACCTTTCTCTCTCTCTCTCTCTAGCACCGACAATCTCTCTCTCTCTCTCTCTCTAGCACCGACAATCTCTCTCTCTCCCTCCAAGGAATCTCTCCATTCTAACAGGTAATGAAAATGAGAGAGTTGCATCATAACATTAGCGTTTATTAACAAGAATAAATAAATCAATCAATCAAGCAATCCAGTCTTACAGACTAACTCAAAAACAGTACATTGTCAAGTCACCAAAGAAAGCCCACACCCCTCCGGGAACTCTTTTGTCCCCCGGCATTTCCAGATCCGTCTGTTTCAAAGATACAGAACACATCCCGGTAAGTACACACAAGTTTAAAGACAAAGTTAATAAAATGGAACATCTTACAAGATATCAAACAAGCCATCCCTTTGGCTAAAGCACTTTAACTCACCCATTGCAGCCGGACACTAAACACTATGTCACAAAAAACTCCCCCCGGCGAATGCCACGGCATCTTTGCCTATGACTTGAAGCCCTCTGTCAAAATCCCTCCCATAGGCTTGGGTATGAACCTATTTAACAGAAAGAGGCACACACGCACATACGAACACACAGTTCGATAGCGCCTCGCGGTTCTAGCTGCATCTAGTTTCACAAAGGCACTTGGAGAAGAGTTCATAAACTGTTGTACATTGACTTCCTGAACCAAGCACTTTTATCTCACGCCATCCCCTAGAAACTCATTGATCAGCTACTCTCAGGTCGTCACTCCTGCACTGTTCTCCACATTCCATAGGTCACAGAGAACGCACGAACTATATATTATTAATCAAAATCCCTAGGCCTTACAGATATATATATATATATATATATATATATCTATATATATGTATATATATATATATATATATATATATATATATATATATATATATATATATAGGACTCTTCAGTCGGCGAAGATAACAATACTTCGGGGTTTATATCATGATAAATCAGTAGAAGGCCATATTTTATTATAAAAAACCATTTCGCACATAATCCCGATGCATCATATATATATATATAAATATATATATATATATATATATATATATATATATATATATATATATATATATATATATATATATATATATATATGTGATATATATATATATATATATATGATACTATATATATGTAATAGTGTGGCACAGTGTCGTTATTTCAAAAGACAATAACTTAATAATACTTAAGAAAAAGGCACGAAACGGATAATAAGGAAGAAAAGAGAAAAGGGAATGAGATAGTGATTTTTCTTAGCGAAGGGATTTTGTTACTCCAAACCATTAGGCTTTTAGCCATTAGACATCTGGTTTTATTTTCATCTCCCCTAAAAGCCTCTGTCCGTACCAGCGATTAGTGACCAACAAGAGATTATAGCCGATGAGGGATATCACCCAGGCATATTCGAGAAATTGGAAACTACTCTCATTAGCGCCTATGACTAATCGCCGTTCCCTTCGTGAACAGGTCAGAGAGAGCCATCTGGCATACGTTAAAAAGGAATTCTATGACCCGTTGTTAGAAAGAGGGAACGTACCAAAATTCTTAAAAGCTCCACCCTTCCAAAGGAGTAGGCCTCTAGATACGACGAATCAAAAGCTATGAGTGTTGGTCATAAGACAGCCCAAAAGGGGTATCAACGAATGACCTATGAGGTTACTAAAGGGATACGCCCCCAAGAAGCCAGGACATGAAGAAGGAGGCGTATACAAATTCAGAGCCTACGAATCATTGTAGAAGGCATGACAGGAAGGCGGTCTTGTATAATGTCTGTAGCCACTAAGACACAAAAAGTCTTTCAGAAAATGCCACACCCAGTCAAGATCCAAAAATCCAAAGGCGGGGCTAAGAAGATTTCAACCCAACAAAAAGGTCAGACAGAGAGAGAGGAGAGCAGAGAAAAAGGGGGAACAGAGAAGTCGAGAGAAGATAACGACAAAGAGGGGAACGAGGAGAACCAGTGGCGCAGCAACAGGTAGAGAAGAGAGAGAAAGACAGAAGAATCCCCAGAAGAAGAACAGGTGCAAAAGTGTGGTGTGCGAATCAATCAAAGACAGTGAAAGTGACAATCAATACTCAGTAAATTTCCCTCGTGCCTATAGACTCGTAATTGCAACAAGTGCCAATTAAGTTTTATCAGTCCAAGAGCCCAGTAACTCAGAAGGTGGAAAACATTTGTAAGAACCCCTAACGAAGAATAAACTTAATGCAAAGAAACATATCAATTAATTTCTCATCCAAAATTAGAACCCTTTTAACGAATTCCAGATTAAGAACATTGAGCAAGACAAGAAGAATTTATATAAGCCTAATTCCCCAAAGTACAGCCTCCACGGCACACGTTACCTTAGAGCTGTGTACGAAAAAGTAAGTACCGTCACAGTTTAATTGGTGGCAGAGCGACGGGATACGATGAGATAAAGATTGATATAGTGACAAGATTAATTAGTGTCGAGCGGTAAGGATAGGAAGAGAAAGACAGCAAAGAAATGGTGATTAGCGACGTGACACGAATGACGGTTAAAAGACAGCGGCCGCGAAACGGAATCAAAAGTTTAGTGTCGGCATAAGAGATTTCAATCCATTCACGCCACTCAAAATAGAAGTTCTCCCCTAAGACAGTACCAGTGTTTCCCCAAATACAAAGACAGTTACCGAGCTGTAACAATAAAAGCCACCCACACTTTGCGAAGAAAAACTCCACTCCGAAGAACAGTGAAAGAACTTCCACTAGAAGAACAAGATATCGAAAGCGTAAAGAATATATCAAGAGGAAAGAAAACATAATCCCGAAAACGCAACAGTCAACGCAATCGAGAGAGAGAGAGAGAGAAGTCCCCTTCCCGCAGACGTAACAACGCATCATTCAACGCGCTGGTAGGCGAACGCAAGTTGTCAGACGTAACCCCAGATGTCGAAGACGACGAAAGAAGTTAAGTCCAAATAAATGTCCCCACACTTACATAACATTAAACTTTATTAAAAGTAAATTACACGATTAACATTTCAGTTAGACAATTTCTGGTATTTCAAGATTAAAAGATTTTCACTCTGAACTATTTTTGGCAACGAAACTGCGATATTTCTTATTTTACTAATTATAACTAATCAGCTACTAAGACCTTTTCCCGAACATTTGTATTTACTAACCAGTATCTTTAAATTTTAATTTTAATTTAGATTGTGTCATTTTATTTTGATTTTTTGTGATTTTGGTTGTTTTTTGTGATTTCTTGTACTTTGTTTTTTGTTTTAGTATTTGCTTTTTACTTGTTACGTCGAGTGAACGTTTACTTGTTTTTATTTTTTGTTTGTTTAGGATAACAAGGGTAATTCACGGGAGGTCTCTCGTTAGCTTACACTTTACGGTCAGTTCAGTATCGTTTTACCAGAACTGTTAAGAGGGTTTTTGTTGTTATTTAAGAATCGCTTACCGGTAACGTAAGACTGAGAATATTTCAGGGAAAATTCTTTTATTTTTTTTGGGGTGATCGAATACTTAAGAAAAAACAATTTATTGTCATTATCATTATTTTCTTTTTGGGATATTACTGTCATAACTTTGATACTTTTAATGATACTCAGTACTTAAGAAAATTTCCATTAACGAGTCGATGGTCAAAGGGAGACCGACTCCTTATCAGAACGTAAGAACGCCTGTGCTCACGAGAAGTCAAAAACAAGGAAATTAACCATGCCGGAAGGTACACAGTCCGCGAATTCGAGCGCAGCAGTAATGGGAACACATAAGGGACATGTAATTAATCACATAGCTAAATTTTGCGGAAGAAAGGATGGTCAGTTAGCTTGTAACTTAGAGAATTGGATAGAGCAAGTGGAGACACGCCTAGATAGCATAACGGGGACAGATAGAGAAAAGCTTATTGAAGCCAAGAGTTATCTTGATTTGGAAGCCGGAGGAGACTTAGAACGGTACGTTCACTCCGAGACTTACCGAGATCTTAAGAATTGGGAAGAATTGAAACGGTATTTTAGGAAGGTTTATTCCACAGTTGGTGAAAGAGATCCAGTTACTAGCTTGGCAAGGATAGTGCGTCAATTTAAGTTAGACGAAAGACGTTATCAAGAGTTTAGCTCTCAGTTGTATAACAATATGAATGAATGGGGTAACTTCATGGAAACCACAGGTTGGATAGAGGTAGAAGGAGGCAAGCAAAAAATGCTAATGAGTCATGTTAAAAAAATATTTAGACTAGCAATAATGATTGGAAGCCTGCCAACGGAAGTTATTGCAAGGATGACTCGTAAGTGGGAGACATCCGATGATGTAGCGGAGATCGAAGAGGAGGAAACAAAAATCCTAGGTAGAAGACCTGAAGGGAATCCTATATACAGACCTTTAGTCGCTATAGGAACAAAAAAAGGAAATGGGTCCAAATAGATCTTAGGACACCATCTAGAAATCAGAATAAGATGCCAGGTAAATCTTCTCAAGGAGGATTTTCGACAGTCACGTGTTATAACTGTCAGAAGAGAGGACATTATGCCAGTGACTGCCGAGGGATGGCCTTCTGTCCTTTCCATAAGAGAACAGGACATAGTGCTCGAGAATGCAGAAATAAATTTGTTTCAACTCCTAGAGGTAGATCTCAGTCGAGAGGCAGAAGTAGAAACAATAGTCAATCTCCCCCAGTTGAGGAAAATAGGGATTCCGTCCCAAATAGATATCCCAATCAAAACATCAAGTAATAAGGGTATCAACCCGTTTCAGTCAATGTCGGAGACGATCCCAATTGGGAAATTTTCTGCTTACTGGTACAATTGGAATCTTCCTCTATAACAGAGAGAACGTCCGGAATGCCAAGGCTAAGCCCAGCTACACAGGTTAGCAAAGTTGATGTAGGAAATGAATATAATTATAGACCATTATTTCCCGCACACGTTGGTCTAGAGAAACCTATTGTTACATTCTTTGATACAGGAAGTCCTAAGAATATAATGTCAGAAAAGGTGTATCGATTGTATTTTTCTCACTTAAGTTTGAACCCAGCGGTAGATTGTAGAATCACAGACGTCCAGGGTAATGATATCCACGTAATTGGACAGTTAGATTTTCCATTTAGGCTAGGAAGAATTGCTCTAAGAGAAAATGTTCTGGTAGCCAGAGATATACAATTAGCTTTTGCTCATTTGCTGATAGGTTATCCAACTATGGCTAGACAAGGGATAAGCATTGATGCCCCTAGAGAACAACTAGTGATTAACAACGGTCGTGAGATTTCTAGAATACCAATATGCAAGTTAATTAAAAGAACCCAGACTACAGAGAATCCCACACTGAAAGGTATCTTAAAGAAGGATAAGACAGAGGGAAGATATCTAGAATGCACCACGAGTTCACAACAGATCATTAACCTCTTAGAATCAAATCAATGCACTTATTTAAAGTTAGAAAGGGAATTAAGACTTAAACCAGGAGACAGTACTTGGGTAGAATGTACAGTAAATCCAATTTTTGAAGGAAAGGAAATTCTCACGCTTACTGAAAAGTCGCAAGTAAATGGAATACATTATTCTTCTAGTTTACATGAAGTCAGACAGAGCAAAATGGCGTTACAGATTACGAATAACAGAGGAGGAAAGGTTAAGTTAACACAAGGTACAGAGATAGGCTTAGCAGAAGTATACTCCATACCTATACGAGTTGTAGAAAGGGAAACGGTAGCAGCAATTAGTAAAGGAAATGAAAATTACGCTCAGGACATAAAACTGAGAAGAGCTAAAATAGGATTTCATTTAAAGGACATTAAGGAAAACCATGTTAGAGAAGAATTCATAGACTTACTGTGCGAATATAAGGATATAGTCGCTCTAGACGGCGACACCTTGGGAAATACACGCGAAATAACGCACAAGATAGAAATTCCATCAAACACAAAGCCAATTTACATACCAGCCTATAGAGTAGCACATTCCCAGAAGGAGATCATTGAAAGAGAAGTACAAAGAATGAATAGGCAAGGAATAATAGAACCATCTAAATCCCCATGGTCTTTTCCACTTTTGCTAGTTCCTAAAAGGGACAAAACTTATAGAATAGTTGTGGATTTCAGAAAATTGAACCAAATTACTGAAAATGATCCTTATCCAATGCCGTCAATGCGAGATCTTATCGCCACTATAGGGTCCAAGAGATATTTCACCACAATAGATTTATTGCAGGGATTCTTGCAAATCCCTCTAGACGAAGAAAGTAAACCTTTGACTGCTTTTCCACTAGTAACGGCAGATACCAGTATGTAAGAATGCCCTTTGGTCTAAAGTCAAGCCCGGTAACTTTTGTAAGATTAATGGATAAAATTTTGGGCGATTTACTAGGCAAGGACGTACTCTGTTACATAGATGATTTGGTGATAGCAACAGACACCATAGAGGAACATATAGACTTAGTCAGAGAAGTCCTAAAGAGATTAAGAAAAGCCAACCTGAAGCTTAAACTAAAGAAATGTAACTTCCTTAAAAGGAAAATAGACTACCTTGGTCATACACTCAGTGAAAAGGGCGTAGAAGTAAACGACTTAAAGATTAAGTCAATCAAGGAATATCCTACACCTCAGTGCAAGAAGGACGTAAAGTCATTCTTAGGTTTAGCAGGTTTTTACCGCAAGTTCATAGGGAACTTTGCAGTCATATCCGCACCACTAACTGAACTTTTAAAGGAACACGTATCATTTACATGGACAGACGAGCAGCAAGAAGCATTTGATGAATTGAAAGAAAGATTAACACATCCCCCAGTACTTAGCTTCCCAGACTTTGGCAAGGAATTCCTTTTAGCCACGGATGCAAGCCGCATTGGTATAGGAGCATGTTTAATGCAAAAACAAGATAATAAGTATAATGCCATAGCTTATTACAGTAGGAAATTAAAGCCCTCAGAAGTGAACTACTCAGTAACAGACCTCGAGTCTCTAGCTATAATAGACGCTTTAAAGCATTTCAGATATATCATTTTTGGTTACAAGATAACCGTGTTCACGGATCATTCAGCCGCAGTAGAAATGCTAAAGAACCCTAATTTTTCTGGACGAAGAGCACGTTGGTTCATGACAGCCCAAGATTATGATATAGAGGTGAAATATGTCCCTGGGAAGACGAATAAGGTAGCAGATGCATTATCAAGATATGTGTCAAAAGGTGATAGTATAAATATGATAATTCAAGAAGAAGAAAAGAATGAAACAATGTGCAGTGACGTAAATGTACTCACCATGCATTATACAGAGGAGCTTTCCCGGCAAAATTTCATAAAAGAACAAGAAAGAGATGAAGATATAAGGGAACTGTTCAAATACGTTAGAAACGAAAGAAAACACAGCCAACAAGAATTAACCGAACTAGGTAGGAAGGTTGGATGTCCCACAGATGCATTAACGGACATAGATGGCGTATTGATTTGGATGTGCCACGAATATGATCCATTTGGTCAATTTCTAGGTGTACTGCACAAAAGGTTAGTACCTAAGAGTCTAAGAAACAAGGTCATTGAGCTAATGCACGACGATGACATGAGAGCTCACCCAGGAAGGGATGAGACAATTAGATTAATCCAAAGAACTTTCCATTGGAAGGGAATCCACAAAGATGTTAGTAATTATGTGAAGAGTTGCAATACATGCAACAGCTACAAGGGAAGAACAGACAAGGAAGTACCACTAGGGAAATATCCTATCCCACAGACTCCTTTCGAAAGAGTATCTATTGATCTTATCACAAATCTTCATACCACGAGTAAAGGGAATAAGAATATACTAGTATGTATCGACGCGCTCACGAAATATACAGAGTTGGTACCACTAATTAGTAAAAGTGCCAAGGATTGTGCAATCGCTCTCTTTGATAAGATATTTTGCAGATATTTCTTGCCCCCACAGCTCATTATTTCTGATAATGGGACCGAGTTCAACAACTCGTTAGTTCAAGAAATTTGTAACGCCTTTAAAGTAGAAAAGGTAGCGATACAGCCGTATCACCCAGCTAGCAATGGCTTGGTAGAAAGGAATAACAGGAAGGTTTAGATGTATTACGTCACACAGTAGGACAGGATCCTGACTGGGACGTCAATTTACCTTTAGTCCAATTATCATTAAATGCAAGGCATCATACGAGTACTCGAGCAACTCCCATAAAAGCTTTGATGGGATATGAACCCAGATTACCTTATGCATGGCTGAATCAGCCAATACAGCCTAATTACTCTGAAGATATCATGAAGATAAGAATCGGAAACTTTAAAGTAATACACAAGCAATTGCACAAGAATTTAGAAGAAGCCCAGCAGAACATGATAGAGAAGCATCAAGAAGGATTAAGGCCTGTAGACTACAAGAAAGGAGACGAAGTCTATATTAAGAAGGAAGTAAGAAGTGGTATTAATTATAAGTTAGCCACAAAATTCACAGGACCATACAAGGTCGTAGACGTACAAGAAACTAAGATAAAGGTTAAGAAAATGAATAACCAAATGCCTTCCACATATGCTGAATCATTAGAAGAAGAAGAATTTTGGATAAACAAGGACAAGGTCAAGAGAACCAAAGAAGTCGAAGAATCCGAAATGACAGAGACGTCAGAAGAAATTCCAGAAGAAGGAACTAGATATAACCTAAGAAATAGAAGAGTCACTTTTCAGTGAAACAGAAGAACAAACCCATTAATTCATCCAATTATTCCCATGTATTTATTTGATTTCGTTATTGCTAAGTTTACCTTCATCGGTCGACTTAGGAATAATCTTTTATTGTTGCAATTCTTACTTTAATTAGTTGGTTTGTAGCAAGAATTTTTGAGTTATGTGCACTAACTTCAAATTTATTTTGACTTGAAGGGAATTATTTGGGTATGTAAGAAACAGTTCAAGGCGCAGTATAAGAATTGCAAGACGTATATTAAGTTTAATCGTTCCATAAGAACATTCTTAGAAGTAAAAGAATAAATAAGACGGGTTAAGATAGACATTAAGAGATTTTAAGATAAGAGAATTCGTTTCAGAATTGACTAAGATTTTGAAGGGGTAATTAATACACTTACTTTGTTCAAATCCATAAGATGTTCTACTAATAAGATATTAATCGATGAAGACTCACTAACAAGAAGTTAATTGATGAAGACTCATTAACAAGATAGTAGTTGTTGAAAACTTACTAACAAGATATTGATTGGTGAAAACTAACTAATTGTTGTCACAGTAGAAGAAACCTACAAGTATTAACCACTAACCGGTTCCTTTAACCGAGTTGCCAATTTTGTTTTAGTATCAAGCAGTGAAGTTATATAGTTTAATGTACAAGGTTACTCAGAAAATTACAGTAAGAATGTCCAATGAAATTTTGCATAAACACAATACACAATCGCAGTAGGAAGTCAAGGACACACTTGTTATTGCATACAAATACACAAGGATATTTTCTCCAAGGACTTGTCACCAAGTAGCAGGTCGCAGCAAACAAGAAGCCATCAAGTGTCGTCAACGAAGAACGAAATTTATTTTTCCATAAAAGAAAAACGATATCCACCTAGATAGAATAGGACAGAGGACTGAACCAATCATGTACTGTAAACTTGGATAGTTACCATTATTTTTTGCTTCTACCATGGATTTATATAACTTATGACTTAAGGGCTTATGTATGTTTAACTTTCAGTTTTCTTGTTTTTTGGTGATTTATTTTTGTTTGCATTCAGTTTCATGTTCTTAATGTGATTTACTCATATTTGAATTCAGTTTGATGATTCTTTTAATATTACTTAATCAAGTATTTGTTCATATTTATATTCAGTTTTTTATGTTTCTCTGAATGTTACTTACTCAAGAATTTACTCATGTTTACATTTAATTTTGATTGTTGCCCTTAACGTTACTTAATCAAGGATTTGCTCATGTTCACAGTCACTTTTGATATTTTTGAGTTAAAGTTTCAATATGATTTCCAAGAAGCATAAGTTAGGAGTCCTCTTGTAGGTATAATATTTGCTTCAGCTTAGTTAACGCTGTCGGAGTCAGCAAGGTAGCGGGCCGAGACTGTAATAGTGTGGCACAGTGTCGTTATTTCAAAAGACAATAACTTAATAATACTTAAGAAAAAGGCACGAAACGGATAATAAGGAAGAAAAGAGAAAAGGGAATGAGATAGTGATTTTTCTTAGCGAAGGGATTTTGTTACTCCAAACATTAGGCTTTTAGCCATTAGACATCTGGTTTTCATCTCCCCCTAAAAGCCTCTGTCCGTACCAGCGATTAGTGACCAACAAGAGATTATAGCCGATGAGGGATATCACCCAGGCATATTCGAGAAATTGGAAACTACTCTCATTAGCGCCTATGACTAATCGCCGTTCCCTTCGTGAACAGGTCAGAGAGAGCCATCTGGCATACGTTAAAAAGGAATTCTATGACCCGTTGTTAGAAAGAGGGAAGTACCAAATTCTTAAAAGCTCCACCCTTCCAAAGGTAGGCCTCTAGTATCGACGAATCAAAAGCTATGAGTGTTGGTCATAAGACAGCCCAAAAGGGGTATCAACGAATGACCTATGAGGTTACTAAAGGGATACGCCCCCAAGAAGCCAGGACATGAAGAAGGAGGCGTATACAAATTCAGAGCCTACGAATCATTGTAGAAGGCATGACAGGAAGGCGGTCTTGTATAATGTCTGTAGCCACTAAGACACAAAAAGTCTTTCAGAAAATGCCACACCCAGTCAAGATCCAAAAATCCAAAGGCGGGGCTAAGGAGATTTCAACCCAACAAAAAGGTCAGACAGAGAGAGAGGAGAGCAGAGAAAAAGGGGGAACAGAGAAGTCGAGAGAAGATAACGACAAAGAGGGGAACGAGGAGAACCAGTGGCGCAGCAACAGGTAGAGAAGAGAGAGAAAGACAGAAGAATCCCCAGAAGAAGAACAGGTGCAAAAGTGTGGTGTGCGAATCAATCAAAGACAGTGAAAGTGACAATCAATACTCAGTAAATTTCCCTCGTGCCTATAGACTCGTAATTGCAACAAGTGCCAATTAAGTTTTATAGTCCAAGAGCCCAGTAACTCAGAAGGTGGAAAACATTTGTAAGAACCCATACGAAGAATAAACTTAATGCAAAGAAACATATCAATTAATTTCTCATCCAAAATTAGAACCCTTTTAACGAATTCCAGATTAAGAACATTGAGCAAGACAAGAAGAATTTATATAAGCCTAATTCCCCAAAGTACAGCCTCCACGGCACACGTTACCTAGAGCTGTGTACGAAAAAGTAAGTACCGTCACATATATATATATATATATATATATATATATATATATGTATGTATGTATATATATATATATGTGTGTGTATGTGTGTGTGCGTGCTTGTGTATGTAGAAGTAATCAACGCACAATCGCGCGTGGAACTGAAATAAATCTCTTAGTCACATAGGCATCGAACCGTTGTCTTTCAGTTGAACGACAAGATGACGGCGCCCTTGCCCGTTAGAAAAAAAATATACATATATATATATATATATATATATATATTATATAATATTATATATATATATTATATGAGAGTGTGTGTGAATATACATTGTATACGTGTGTATGTATATACAAAAAAAAATAACCCGATATAATCCACGCAAGAGCAGTTTCAAGCAAAGGCAATATTCGAAGCCTTAAAAACATCCGCAGACTGATCCCTGGTGTGTCTTTGAGATCATTAATATCTGAATCAATACTGATTACAATTCTTGGGATGTTTTTCGTTCGGCGCCCGCCACCCCCCCCCCTCCCCCCCCCCCCCCCCCCCCCCACCCCCACCCCCGCCAAGTAAGGAAGTGGCTGCTTGATTGATTGATTGATTGTTTGCTTGCATGCCTTCACCTGCCTCTATAACCTTACTAATGGAAGGTAGTCTTCTTCTTCTTCTTCTTCTTCTTCTTCTTCTTCCTCGCTGCTTTTATGCAACTGGGGGAGGGGGAGGGAAAGGGAAGGAGGAGGGAAAAGGAAGGGAGAATTTTTTCCCCGGTGAGACTCATTACTTTATTTGCCTGAGACACACTATTCTCCTTTCATTGCGAAAGTAAATGGGCTCCCTTCGATGAGAAACATTTCTTCATCGTAAGAATCATTACTCCCTCCTTTCTCCATCTTGATGGTTATGACTTTCTTTATCTTGAAAGACATTACTGTCTTTGTCTTGAGATTCATTCATTTCTTTATGCTGAGAATCATTACTTTATCAAGTAAATGAACTCATTGCTTCCTTCATCTTGATAGTGATGACTTTCTTTATCTTGAGAAACATTACTGTCTTTGCCTTGAGAATCATTACTTTATCAAGTAAATGATCTCCCTACTTTCTTCATCTTCATAGTGATAACTTTCTTTCCCTTGAGAAACATTACTGTCTTTGTCTTGAGAATCATCACTGTCTTCAACTATCAAGAAAATGATCCGCTTACAATGAGAAACATTTCTTTTATCTTGAAAAGCATCACTCTCTTAATATTGAGAATCATTACTTTCTTTACCAAGCAAATGAACCAACTACGTTAACGACCTAAGGATATTTCCAAGGGACTAAGATAAACTGGGAAATCCTTCAGAGAGAGAGAGAGAGAGAGAGAGAGAGAGAGAGAGAGAGAGAGAGAGAGTGGATTCTCTTTCAAGGCCCCGGGAAATGTTCAGGTGTCTCCTTCAATTAAAGTATTGGCGAATTAGTGAGGCTTAGCCAAGGTTCAAAGCGGACAAAATCTCCTTGGAAAAAAATTTGTTTCGTTAAATTGGAACGAACTGGGGATTAATTTTAATTCTTTAATTTTTTTTTCTTTTTTTCAACAGTGATTTGGTCATATATATGATCGATGTATGTATTTGTATAGACGTTGGTATGTATTTACATAATGTTACATATATATATATATATATATATATATATATATATATATATAATATATATATATATATATATATATTCAGTCCTCTCGAAATTCAAATTCAATGCTTCAGACTCTTCAAACTATTCCATTTTTATACCTTCAATTTTTTGAAAAAAAAAAAGAATATTTATCATAAGAGTCTTTCATCATTTAACGAATAGATAATATTATTTTAATGCCACTGTTAATCTTCAATTACTTTAAAACATTTGAAACGTGTTTTTAAGACGCATTGTCGTACTACATGCATGTGAAGTTTGCCCAAACCCCACTAAATCTGACAGGGAATAGTGGTGGTGGTGGCCTGTAGCCTATTCATAAGGGAGAAGCCCGTTGCTAAAACGATTAATATCTTCCGCGGGCCGAATTTCCTTTACAAATCTAACCACGGGACAGTAACTTTAAAACAAGATCTACATATGCATTTAATATTCCACGGTAGGCAGCGGAGAGGAGTTATCTGAACAGCAGGTTGTTGTAGTGGTGTGAGCCGTGGGGTGAGTGGGGGTTGGGGGGTGGAAATTGGTTTTAGCTGAACGCTGACAAGAATTGGTTGCGATTGTGAAGGATAGAGTTTGTGCTTGGATTTCACGTTTATTATTATTATTATTATTATTATTATTATTATTATTATTATTATTATTATTATTGTGACGTATGGCTTTTCCGTCGCACAGTATTTATCTTTACTGGCGACCCCAATTCTCAGCAGGCGTAATTCCGACATTCAGACAGAATAAGCAAAACGTTGACTTTGCTCTCGAGAGAGCATGAATAAGTTCGCAACACTTTTATCCATATTATTATTATTATTATTATTATTATTATTATTATTATTATTATTATTATTATTATTATTACATTTAAACGTGACTTTCCTCTCTCCAGTATTTCATTAAGACTCCTAACTTCTCAGTATACACAAAACGTCGACTTTCCAGAGATAAACAAAATAAGAATGTAACAAGAACTACGGAAACACCTCTTCCATCCGCTCCCAAGGATCTTATTATAAATTTGCTCTCCCAACCGTGTAAGTGCATACATATGCTTGTGCGTGTGTACGTGTATACTAACGTATGCACGTGCGCGTTCTTCCCTCATCTCCTCCGTCCATGTACGTAAAAGGGCTGTAAATTCTTTCTGAGGAATATGCCAGGTAAATCAGCTTAGCGTATATACTGTTCCATTAAACAGCCGTAGAGTTAAGCTTCTTTACGGAGGGAATCGGCGGAGGTTGGATTGAATAATTCCCGGTGGGCTCTAATGAGATAAATGTCGGCATACCCAACTGCCTGTAATTATTCTATTAATTTGTAAATTTTACGGTAGGTATAGGACTATTTCCACCCCCTCTAATTAAATTGTGTAATGTTTGTGAGTTGGTTTATGATATATTATATGCATGTAGTATATATATATATATATATATATATATATATATATATGTTAGCTCCAAATCGATAACGTCACTGACGTCTTGATTTCGTCTCTGTCCGCTGGACGGTGGTTCGAACCTACGAGAGGACGAAACTATATATATATATATATATATATATAATATATATATATATATATATATATATATATATGAATTCTCCTTCTGTTTACATATATGTATAGAGCGAATTAGATATTAAAGGACATTTGTAGCTCGAATAATATATATATATATATATATATATATAT
>NC_061109.1:89211963-89216963 GCF_015104395.2 Macrobrachium nipponense
AGAAAGAAAAATTGAAACGCTTTTTTATTTCTGCAAAATAAAATTTAAAAAAAAGCTTAAACGCTTTCTGTAAAATAAAAGATATAACAAATTTTTCGGAAAGATAAAAGATTGAAAAGAACTTTCTGAAAGAAAAAAAATCAAAAAACGCTTTCTGAAGGATGGCCCTGTCTCGGTTGAAAGCTTTCTCCTCGATGAGAAGACTCAAAATAAAGTGATGTTGGGGTTGGGGGAGGGGACACAGACCCCTCCCCTTCCTCCCCTCCCCCTTCCTCCCTTTTTTCCCCCTCCTCTTCCTCCCCTCTCCCCAGCCTTTTCGTATGACGTCAGATATCAGTTAAGGGGGACCCTGTGGTGGATTCTGGATATTAGGGGGGCTTTTGGCCTGAGGGGAGGTGGGGTGGGGGGGGGTTAGAAGGAGGGTGAATCTGTCATAGTAACAACGTATAAATTCTACTTCTGTACCAAGATTCGCTTTTGTTGTTTTGCTCCAATCTGTCCGAGTCTCTTCTTGCTGTCATAAATCTTTCCCAGAGAATTTCTCTCTCTCTCTCTCTCTCTCTCTCTCTCTCTCTCTCTCTCTCTAACGCTCCATTTCGTCGGCGTATTGGGAATCTGGAATTCTGAACTAGGTCCAAATTTGGAATTCTGAACTGAAATCCTGAACTGGAATTTTGAACTGGAATTCAGAACTGGAATCTTGAATTGGAATCCTGAATTGGAATTCAGAATTGGAAACCTGAACTGGAATTTGGGACTGGAATTTTGAACTGTAATCCTAAACTGGAATCCTGAACTGGAATTTTGAAATGGAATCCTGAACTGGAATTTTGAACTGTGATCCTGAACTGGAATCCTGAACTGGAATCCTGGAATCCTGAACTGGAATTTTGAACTGTGATCCTGAACTGGAATCCTGAACTGGAATCCTGGAATTCTGAACTGAAATTCTGAACTAGAATTCTCTAAATTGAATTCTGAGCTGGAATCCAGGACTGAAATTCGGAACTTTAATCCTGAATGGGAATTCTGAACTGAAATCCTGAACTGGAATTCGGAACTGGAATCCTGAACGGGAATTCGGAACTGGAATTCGGAACTAGAATTTTCAAATTGAATTCTGACACATTAAAATCAAATGTAAAGAAATATCCAGAGATCAAGTCCCATACCCCCGGCATGTGGTTCTTATACCCCCAAGGGGGATGGATACCCCTTGTTAAGAACCCCTACTTTAAAACAACCAAAATTAATCTCTTCATATAACATTCTATCTAACACTTGATTGACGAAACTGAATATGCCTTTATTTCTTTATTCCAACATCGTCTTTCTTATGAAGTTTAGGGTTGCCAAAGTTTCTTTTACTGGAGAGGACGTCCTTTTATTCAGCTCCTCCTGTCTTAAGTAGGATGTACGAAGGATGTCAAATGTCCTTTATTTAGAGAAGAACCTCCTTTAGCTGTTATCAGTATAATTCAAACGTGATAATGACGTGCGTCCGGACTTTCTGGCGATAAATGCAGATTATTATTCTGCGCGTTAAGCAAGTGATGAAAATGGGGCTAAATTATGAATATTGTAAGTGGCCTTTCATCTTACTTACTGCTTTGGACTGCATGTACTACACTCAACAAGAAAACTGAAGATCCAGTTTTCATTAGCTTTCGTTCATTCAATTTCCCATTTGTTTTTACTGAAAAGAAACAATATCGCTAAATTTACTCTAGAATATGAAAATATACTGCAAATTATATCATATAAGTTAAAACTGCAAAACAAAACCGTTCAGATACTTAAAAACACGATATATGTCCGAAGTAATTGGAATTTCTGAGATGGATTCGTTCATAGAGATCTGGTAAATAGAATGTGAATTTCCGATTTTAGTACTATATATCACGACGACAATGTTTACTCGTTTTGCCTCATGAACGGGATATATTGCATCATCGTAAGTGGTGAATGCAATTATTTTAGTTTTTACAAACTTCTGTTTGTATTCCAAAGCGATTAAAGTTAGCTGACGTCAATGGCACTTAATGTTGCGACGGCTAAGGTAGGTTTAACAAATCTAGTTTCATCCGCAGTTTTCTATGATGTGAGGAGGAGCCCTAGAACTTCGAGCAGGAAAGCGCAAGTCACTGGTATTGGCTAAAGTAACGGATTTCACACTTTGATTGCTTTGACGTTGACATGGATCGAATGCTAGTTGCTGTTTACAAAGCTACTGTCTTTAAACATAAATCTTAATCAAGGTTAAAGTAGCATGTCAGCTCAAAGATTTTCTGGCTATATGCTCCCATTACAAAGCAGTTCGTAGTAGCCTACAGCCCTAGCTGCCCTAATTGACTGCATTTCTTTGCCGGAGGCTGAAAGATCTCCCACGACATAAAACTTTAATTGCCTGTGCAATGCATATTGAGTTATTTGTGGTAATAAATATTTTTACTTAACACAGCTTTTTTAGTGAATGATTTATGGATGAAACCCGATTTTCAAAAGTAAAGACTATATCAAGAGAGCAAGAATGACCGCACCGTGTCTAAAATTTTCCACGTCTTTTTACAATCTTTGAATGCTACGGCAACTGCCGAATGTAATCAAGATTAGTGCACATATGTATGAATTTCTTAGAGAATTAACTTGAATATTATGATCCTTCAAATTTTATCTAGCATAGTGCAGCACGATCTTGGCAGTCATATAATATCGCGCAAGCATAGGCCTATCGATAGAGATACTTAATTCATTATATTTTCTTCCGCCTTTCCCCCGTCACAAGTCCGTCACCAGTACTATAATTCTCTCTCTCTCTCTCTCTCTCTCTCTCTCTCTCCACTTCTAAAACATACTTTAAAAATATATATATTACCACTCAATCTCTAAAAGAAAATATAATGAAATTAAGTAGTTATAAATAGGCCTAAGCTTTCACATGAGCAGATTTTGCACCTTTCTCTCTCTCCCCACACTTTCAAAACACATTTGAAAAAATATTATCATTCAATCTCTCTTCCAAGTTTCTTTCCCCATCTCTCTCTCTCTCTCTCCACTTTTGAAACATTTGACAAAATATTATAACTTAAGCTCTCAAAGTAAATATAATGAATTAAGTATCTCTATCGATAGGCCTGTGCTTGCGCGCTCTCTCTCTCTATCGTCATAATATTTCATTTTTTACTGTATTGTTCCTCACGATTTCCACAAGTACTGCCCAAATTTTAAAACCCTTTCTCTCATTGTTTAAGATCCGTCTTTAATTATGTATGAATTTTACGTCAGTTTAGTGTCAAACATTACTTATAAATTAGATTTCACAGTATGTTTTAAAAAAGGATGATCGATATTCTACCCTGAACTGGCGTAACCAAACCAACATTAAAGAATAATATAGAGCCTGTTTCTTCATTCAAGTATAAATGATTATAGGACCTCAACAGAATCTTTATGGTGTAAAGTTGATGGAAATCTAGAAAGCAACAAACACTATGATTTTGAAGCTCCGCCCTCTTTCAAGAGTTGCCAGGTGGGGCATTATTGAACAATATTTGTCCGAAGACTTAAAAAAACTGTATCTTAACTTTCCTTGCCGAGTGTACAGTGATGCTCAAATCTCATGCGACATGACTCCATAGGATTTCATTCAAAATTCACTAACTGGCAACCTAGCATACTCCATAATTATCTTTTATTTCAATGCGAAAACGCGAGTATTGCATACACTAAGGCGATAATATGTTTCATAAGAGTGAAATTTGTCATATATTTAAAAATTGTAAGAAAATGTCACGTCTAGCCAATTTTCAGAAAAACCCTTATGAAACATTTTCAAAACTTTCGTTCACTCATCGCTGAAGCATTTGACCAAAACGAAGTCGCCATCAAACTTCAGATCAAATGTTAAATAAATAAAAATAGAACAAAAAAAATTGTCGTAACATTAATAATGCTTCCAAAGCAAACATAAAATTTGAAATAGTCATATTTGATTGCTTTTACCCTCAACGCTGAAAAAATGTAAATATGCATATACAAAAGTAGAATGCGCCCACCGATATCAACGTGTGAGGGGAGCATGTGTGACGCATTAGTGTCGGTGCAACAACAACCACCTGGTATATAAGTAAGTCTACAATGAGTAGCGACCATTAAATGATCTTGAAAACATTTACTTTGTATGTTAAAGGAATATTTGGATTTTCATACATAATTATTTGTTATCTTTCTTAAATATTTCAAAACTGATAGCATACTAGCAAATATTCGCCTATTTGTCAAAGCCAAGATATTATTCCTAGGCCTAGGTGTTAGATTTCTTTAATTTACACTTAACATTCACATCTCTATATTAACAATTTCTGGCCAGAAAGCAAATGAGGTTATCTACATATTCTTGCACTTCAAGTTACCTTATGAAAGAATAAATTATACACCAAAAGCGAGCAGAAGGACTTTTAAGAAAATAATATTGTAAACCAGTTGAAAAACAAGTGTTCCATATGCCTTGATATTAGTACTTATGATATTTCGATTAATAACCATCTGCATATAACCAAATTCATCATCATCTTTTATTCCTCAAAGAACAGGTAATCTCTATTCTCTACTAATAAAACATTAGTAAAGATTACATATCAGAAAGCTTAGATTATTTTTCTAGGCCTATAAATCATTTTGCAACATACAGGCAGCTTAAACACAGCCTGAAACGTCAACATTCAAAGAAAACTGGTTGTAACTCATATTCCTCAAAGAACAGGGGATCTCTACAAATAAATTCATTAGTAACAGATTACATCTCAGATGGCTAAGATTATTTTTTTAGGCCTATAAAACATTTTCCAACATACAGGCAGCTTAAACGCAGCCGAAATCTTCAACATTCAAATAAAACTTGTTTTAATTCATATTCCTACATTGAAATTGTTGTTATGACTGTTGAGCTTATTAAATGGTCTACTATCATAATGCTGCAGACATGGTTATGTTGACCAGTC
>NC_061109.1:89221963-89256937 GCF_015104395.2 Macrobrachium nipponense
TAATGAATTAAGTATCCCTACAGATAGGCCTATGCTTGCTCTCTCTCTCTCTCTCTCTCTCTCTCTCTCTCTCTCTCTCTCTCTCTCTCTCTCTCTCTTAAAACACATTTGAACAAATATTATCACTCAATCTTTCGAAGTAAATATAATGAATTAAGTATCTCTACAGATAGGCCTATGCTTGCGCTCTCTCTCTCTCTCTCTCTCTCTCTCTCTCTCTCTCTCTCTCTCTCAACTTTGTTGAAACATTTGAAAAAAAAGGAAAAAAATATTGTCACTTAATCTCTCAAAGTAAATATAATGAATTAAGTATCTCTATCGATAGGCGTATGCTTGCGCGCTCTCTCTCTATCGTTATAATATTTCATTCTTTACTGTATTGTTCCTCACGATTTCCACAAGTACTGACCAAATTTTAAAACACTATCTCTCATTGTTTAAGATCCGTCTTCAATTACGCATGAATGTTACGTCAGTTTAGTGTCAAACATTACTTATAAATAAGGTTTCACAGTAGGTTTTAAAAAAGGATGATCGATGTTCTACCCTGAACTGACGTTACCAAACCAACATTAACGAAAAATATAGAGCCTGTTTCTACATTCAAGTATAATTATTAAAGAACATCTACAGAATCTTTATGGTGTAAAGTTAATGGAAATCTAAAAAGCAAAAAACGCTACGATTTTGAAGCTCCGCCCCCTTTCTTGAGTTGCCAGGTGTGGCATTATTGAACACTATATGTCCGAAGATTTAAAAAAACTGTATCTTAACATTCCTTGCCGAGTGTACATAAAGCATCCTTTATTTTGTTATGACTACCGGTTTCGAAGTAACTGTCTCCATCATCAGGTCTATACAAATACGCAAAGAGAGAAAAAATTAAAAATCACTAAGTTACAATTGATCATTAGAATGAAGTAATGTTACACAAAGGTTACATTGTATATATATATATATATATATATATATATATATATATATTATATATATATATATATATATATATAAGGGTAATGTACAAGCATATAAAAAGGAAAGGAAGCAATATTAAAAGAAGTAAATACCTGCATCATGAAGGCATACAAACATACACACTAATGAATTAAAAACACAGCATCTCCGTGGACCTCTCGTTGTTCCTGAGGGAAGGTTTCACCTTAAAAGTGTAGAGACTTTCTACTATTGCCAGCTCCTCCATGGGGGCCGCTCGACTAGAGAGAATGGAAAATGATTCTAACCTAAGAGGGTGATCACTATTTTATGCGCGATCCCATATGGCACCTAATAGTGGTTTTGCTGAAAGTCTGTTTGTCCTAACCGATCTTCCTAAATGTTCAAACCACCGTACACGTGCTTGGCGTTTTGTTTTTCCCACGTAAACTGCATTACAGCAATTGCACTCGTATTTATAAACAACATGAGACTGCAGTTCTGGGGGTACGATATATTTGTACTTGAACAAACCACCAATAGATACTTAGGCTTCAACATTACCCTAACATTAACTTGGGGATAAAATTCTCTTTAAAATCTTGGTAGTTTATTTTTAACAGAAAAACTCTTATTACCATAGAAAAACATAGTAAAATACAGCATTGCTTTATTGGCTTTTGAAATGGAAACTTTCGAAAACAATAACTTTTCTAGCTGTTTACCAACATATGTATCTATGAAAGCAATATTAAAACCGTTTTTTTAAAAGCATTTCTTTTATAAACTGAAATTGTGAATGAAGACTAAAATAACTTGAACAAATGTGTCACGAGTGTGCAGACTAAATTGCGTTTATAAACTATAGGGATGAATGAAGAAAATTTAGTTGTGAGTCCTGTAAATGTTGGTTTCCTGTAAACTGATGTTGAAAAGTGTTATCGCTGTGTTTACTTACGAGCACGTCAAGGAAAGCTAAAGCGTTATTGTTCTCTACTTCTGAAGTAAATTCAATATTTTGGTGTTTTGAGTTGAAATAATCAAGAAAGAGGGGAACATGTTCTTCGGATCTAAAAATTAAAAATGTATCATCTACATACATAACGTCGGTAGGGGACAATGATACTTTATCTTTCCTGGACGTGCTCTTGCGGTGGCGGGGTGGGCTAAAGCTTCACTGCCAGTCCTGGAATTGAAGATGTCGATGGTTCGTGCCCGTCGGCCGGCAATTCTATTATCGCCTAAAAAAAATTCCCCTTCGGTTAAACATATATGAAAATATATTAATTCCGAGGTAGAGCGAAATAGATATTAAAGGACATATATCTATATATATATATATATATATATATCTATATCTATATATATATATATATGAAATCTAAACATACCTCCATCCTCCAAAATCATTTGGGGCACTCTGACCTTATCCGGGTCTGCAAGGGTTCAGAATTTTTTTTTTTTTTTTTGGGGGGTTTTGTTTTCCTGAAATTCCCAATTCCTCATTCCGAGGACTAAAAAATAAAAATAAAGATTATCGCTATGTTCGCCTCCTGCCTTCCTTCCTTCCTTCTTCCTTTTCATCATCATTTTCTTATTAGCAACTCTCTTGTTTGCACTTCATTATCGTATTCCGAAATTTCAAGCTACGAGCCAAAGTCAATATTTCCACTCGAATCTCGTCTTCATAATGTCTCTCTCTCTCTCTCTCTCTCTCTCTCTCTCTCTCTCTCTCTTCGCAATTTGTCTGAATTTGGCTATGTTTCCCTTTCCTAGACGGTCAAGGTTAATTTTCTCTCTCTCTCTCTCTCTCTCTCTCTCTCTCTCTCTCTCTTCTCCTCTCTCTCTCTCTCTCATCTTTGCAATTTGTCTAGGTTTCAATATACTTATGGATATGTTTCCCTTTCCTGGACGGTCAAGGTTAATTTTCTCTCTCTCTCTCTCTCTCTCTCTCTCTCATCACACACACACACACACACACACACACACACACACACATGTAAAATGGGAATTAATCATATTTCATCCTTTATAAACGCTGACACGTTTCCGTAATATTGTTCTAGATGAGAGAGAGAGAGAGAGAGAGAGAGAGAGAGAGAGAGAGAGAGAGAGGAGAGAATCCATGGAGGAGCAAAAAATTAATGGAGGATAAAGATCAGCGAGACCCATCGGCCTATAATCATCGCCAATTAAGGATAAGTTTCAATCTCTCGTCTTATTTAGGCTTAATATTTCATTACCTTTCCATAGTTAGGTCATTCAGGAGAAATATTTATAGTAACCAATCCTTTTCGTGTAGAAACGCATCTTAGATCATGTAACCATGACTGTTCTAGCTTTGTTGTGGTGGAGAAACTCATTAAGAAAAACAAGAAGAAGATAACGGCTCAGACTCAGATCTTCTTCTTCTTCTTCTTTTTCTAGTCGTGCGCCGAGAAATGGCGTTTTTACTCCTGATACAGCAATAAACAAGGAGGGGAAAACGTCAGGCCCCTCGAATGCAGCTCAGGGCGCAATTCGGCGGAGGGCCAGAGACACATAATAAACTCGGGCACATCGGAAGGAGACGTTTCCCCGCAGATTAGAAAACAATAAACTCTCGCCGCGCGTAACGGCAAACTCGCCTTAAGTTCTCTCCGACAATAACGACGATACACGAACGGCGGAAGGAAATGCGGAAATTGCGACGCCCCAGATGACTCCCCAGATGACACTGAATGGGGGGGGGGGCAGCGGGGAGGTGGTGGCGAATTAAATAAAATCTAGGACCTGGGTCCCCAAATGAAACGGAGAGGTCGGGGAAAATGAGAGCGGCTTCTGTCTGGCCAAAATGAACGCGACCGTTGGAGGCCCTGAGAGAACCGACACAATGGTTCGGGATCTCTGGATGGCCAAGTAAATATTATGATAATTGGAAGGGGGTGGGTTTCTCACTGTCTCTAGGAGGGCGGGGAGAGACAAAGACGACAGAGTGAAATCTTCTTATAGGTGATTCTTTGCTTGTTTACGATTCAGTCGCAGACAAACTAACAAAAACAAGAAAAGGAAAGGAGGTAACACTTTCCCAAAAATATTTTCAATCAGAGGTCCTCGGGTCGATTGTTTCTCGAGCGGTAACAATTGGATTTTCTTATTGCAAAGGGAGATGGCAACCACCTGAGAGAGAGAGAGAGAGAGAGAGAGAGAGAGAGAGAGGAGAGAGAGAGGCGAGAGAGAGAGAGAGAGAGAGAGAGAGAGGAGAGAGAGAGAGAGAGAGAGAGAGAGAGTTTGTGTAAGCTATCGTGTAATACAAAAAGTAAAACAAAGCATACATGGAAGAAAGTACAAGAAAATCAACATAATTAATTCTTGCTTATAGCATTTCCTTCCATGTATGGCGTCACACTTGTATTCTGTAGGCATTATTGATTGTAAGAAAGGGTGTGTCTCAAAAAAATGTATCTTTCACTTTTTAGTATTTCATCATTTTTAGTGTTTTTGACAGAAATTGTAACCGATTTATGATTGTAGCTAACGAAATTGACATTCTGTCGAGCATAAGAAGGTTTGAAAAAATCCACAGAGTTATTAACTTATCCTACCGAGTCAAAGAAGAATTAAAAATCTGTAGAATTATTAACCTTTTTTAGAGTTGTTAACATTCGTACAAATCTGAGGGAGAGGTCACTCTAGGGTCATTAGAGGTCACTGCTGACTTACTAATAATTTAAGGTTGTATTATCACCAGAATTGAGTAACCATGCAAATGAAAATTAACCTTGACCGTTCAGAACAAGGAGGAAGATTTAGGCCAATATGTTAACTGAAGCTCAGAGAAGGTCATGAAGACGAGAGAGAGAGAGAGAGAGAGAGAGAGAGAGAGAGAGAGAGAACTCGAGCCAGTTGTTCATTTCTTATACAGTGTTAATGTGCCAGCTGAACTCCCCTGAGGGCTTTGCTGATCCTACACAACTAGTCCTTAGGGAATTGTGGTGTCTGGCATCTCAAAGCGGTTTAGACCGAGACCTCAATAAGAGAGACTTGGTCTAGACCTAGCGGTACTACGCTCAGGCCAAAGACCTTCATGGTGTTAACCACAGACTGAGATGAGTGGTCGTCTTATCTCTCTTCTCTCTCTCTCTCTCTCTCTCTCTCTCTCTCTCAACACACACACAAACACACACACACATGCACACACACAAACACCAAAAATTTAAAGAAGAGCACAAGTGAACCTCTTTGACCTAGACCTAAGTCGGCTCCCAACACACACACAGACACACACACACAAACCCAGATAAGCTGAGAACAACGAGGTTATAAGCTGTTTGATTATGTGTCGTGTAAAGGACGAGGACATATGCCGGACGCTGACAAAAAGGTGAATAAATAAAAGGATCTAATACAAGTTTCCCATGTCCTGAAGAAGAAGAAGAAGAAAAAGAAGTAAATATTTACGGTCAGCGAGTTTTCCTTCCCATTCTATTGTAAGGACAACGCCTTATCGCAATTTCCTCTGTATATAATTCTACAATCGCGTTGTTCTTACTTCCCTCCTCGAGAGCGTTCAGCGGGCTTTCCGTCAATGTATATATCTTATAAAATCATATTTTATGTACTTTTATATTCTAAGTTATATGTATCGCAAGAAACACAAATCGGCTCTCGCCGACCCACTTTTACTCTCTCGTGGGTCGGATACCACATTTCCGCCCAAATGCTGTATATTTGAATTTAATCTTAAACAACATAATAAAGATCAGTACGCTTCTACCTGCCTCTTTGTTTTCACACCTCACAACTGGTGACCTCCCGGTTTGGACGGTGACCCAAGCGGTTTTGGTTCAGCCATTAAGGGACCAACTACCGCCGCTCACCTTCAGAGATCTTTAGCAGACTCACACGGCGCCTCAGTTTAGATCTCTGAAAGCTCCTACCATGGAAAAAACCAACGCCTCTAACGGACTAAATACGGCGCACCTTCCCAAGGTGTGTTCAGGCGTTCCTCAAACGGTTTGGCCCGCCATTTACGACCCCTGTCGACCGTTTCGTGAGAGTGGACAATGGACGCAGACAGTTCCGCGCGAGAGACCCAGGCCTCCTCTGCCTCAACGACAGTCTCGCACACAGCTGCCGCTCAAGCTGTGAAATTGCCCCCCTTCACAACAGCGAACCCAACCACCTGGTTCATCCGAGCTGAAGGGCAATTCCGGGTCGAGGACTCACGGACAAGTTACTGAAGGATGACCTCATCATGTCAGTCCTCCTGGCAGAGGTATTCGACCGAATAACCCCCTGGCTGACCGGTCGAGCACAGACCGAACCTGTAACACTCAACGAATTAAAGACAAGACTCTCGACAGCTTACTCCACACCCATAGCTGAGAAAGCCGCCCGCGCCCTCGACCTATTTACTAACCCGATGCGAGGCGCCGACCCACAGGATGCCTGGGACACAGTGATGGGCCTCCTCCACCTGCCCAAAGTAGGTCTCGATGGGAAGAAAAAGGAAATCTGCCTGAGCCGCAAAATATTCCTGTAGGAACTTGAGGTAGATGTCCGAGGACAGCTAACGGACGCATACCCCCTCCCCGACGATGAACTATTGGAGAAAGCTAAAAAGCTGACACTGTCGATCAAAGCCTGCAAGGCTCGCCGCTCCCCGATCCTCCGTGTGCCTAGCCGCAGAGAAGGGAGAAGAAGAAGAAGACGACCCAACGCAAGAGATCGGCGCCGTGACCCAGAGGAAGTCCTCCCACACGCAGTGGGGCGAAAACTCCTGGTGCCACTACCACCGGAGGTTCGGAAGACACTCCAGGAGATGCGAAAGCACCTGCACCTTCCAGCAGCCAAAAAACGGTGACGGCAGACAAAACCAAAGTCGCTCGTGGCAGCGGCCTCTTCGGAACCACACGCTGTAGGGTTTTATGTCCGCAACGCGATCTCCGGCCAGAGGATGCTGGTGGACACCGGGGCGATGCACTCGATATTCCCGCCGTCAGGAAAAGACCGCAGCCGCAGGCCTGACAACCCAACCGCCCTCGTCGCCGCAAACGGGACCCCCATCCATTCCTACGGCACGAAGTCCCTCGAGATATCCATCTTAGGGCGCAACTACGTCTGGAATTTCACCATCGTAGTCGTCAGGATTCCACTACTGGGGGCGGATTTCCTGGCGCATAACGGCCTCCTGGTTGACGTGGGTAGCAAACACCTCCTCGACACGGGGACATGCCGTTCCCTACCGCTTGCAGTGGGCCCAGGCGCCCCCACAATTTGCACCATCGCCCCCCACAAGTACGGCAACCTCCTGCAGGAATTCCCCGAAGTTTTCAAACCGGAACTTCGTCAGGTGGTGGGGATGCTGCCAAAGCATGGAATATTCCACCACATCACCACCACGGGGCCCCCGACGCACGCAATGTTCCGACGACTCCCTCTGGGCCGCCTTCAGGATGCAAAAAGGGTGTTCTCGGAAATGGAATGAATGGGTATCTGCCGGAAAGCGTCAAGCCCTTGGGCTTCGCCCCTACACATGGTATGGAAGCCTGGCGGCACCTGGAGGCCCTGTGGAGACTACAGTAGACTCAACCTTGCTACAATCCCCGATCACTACCCCTCGCCAAACATGCAGGATTTGACCGGGGCCCTTCATGGAGCAAAAATCTTCACAAAAATGAACCTTTTAAAATCTTATTTTCAGGTTCTGGTGCATCCCGAGGATGTTCCCAAGACCGCCATCATCACGCCCTTTGGCTCCTACGTCTTCCATTACTCCACCTCCAGCCTGAGAAACGCAGGGGCCACCTTCCAGCGCCTGATGGACAGCATCCTGGGGGACCTGCCCTTCTGCGTCTGCTACGTCGACGATATTTTAATCTTTTCCAGGTCCCCAGAGGAGCATCTACACCATGTCCGAGTGGTTCTGAAACGCCTGCAGAAAAACGGGCTGGTCATCCGATTCAGTCATCCGATTCGACAAGTGCACCTTCGGCGCCGAGAGGGTGGACTTCCTCGGACACGAGATCTCCGCAGCAGGCGTGAGCCCCATGGCCTCGAAGGTGGATGCAGTGCAGAAGTTTCCGACCCCAACTACGGTCAAGTCCCTGCAAGAATACATCGGGATGGTAAATTACTGCCGCCGGTTCATCCACGTCGTCACCCGCACCATGTCCCCTCTAACACAGGTCCTGAAGGGGAAACCAAAAAGCCTCACGTGGGAAGCAGAACAAGCGCAGGCCTTCCACGACACGAAGATGGCCCTCACCAGAGCCGCAACCTTGTCCCACTAGGACCCTACTGCGCCCTTACGCCTCGCCACTGACGCCAGCAACGTCACCTGTGGGGCCGTCCTCGAGCAGATGGTCCAGGGCGGGTCCCAGCCGCTCGCCTTAAACTGTCACCCACCAAGACGAGATACAGCACATTCGACCGCGAGCTCCTGGCGGTGTACCAAGCAGTGCGCCACTTCTGCTACCTCCTCGAGGGCACCCCCTTCACTATCAGGACAGACCACCACCCCTTGGTGCACGCCTTCACCAAGGTGGGCGACGCCTGGTCAGTAAGACAACAGAGGCACCTGGCAGCCATCGCTGAGTTCGGCTGCACCATCCATTATGTTCCCGGCGAGAAGAACCCCGAGACTGAGGCCCTCTCGAGGATAGAGATCAACGCCGTGCACCTCGGGATCGATTACGAAGACCTCGCCGGAGAACAGGCCGCTGACCCGGAGACTGCCGCATATCGCACAGCTATCATCGCCCTCAAGTGGGAGGATGTGCCCTTCGGACCCGCAGGCACGACGCTCCTCTGCGACATCAGCACGGGTCACCCACGCCCGCTGATTCCAGCTTCCCGCAGGAGAGCCATATTCGACGTCATACATGGACTCTCACACCCCTCGGCCCAGACGACGATGCACCTCCTGACGGAGAAGTTCGTCTGGCACGGAATTCGGAAGGACTCCCTCAAGTGGGCCAGGACTTGCGTTCCCTGCCAAACAAGTAAAGTAAGTCGGCACACAGAGTCGGGCGTGGGGGAATTCCCGCAGCCGAAACGAAGATTCAGCCACATTCACGTAGACGTCGTGGGTCCCCTGCCCCTGTTGGAAGGCGCCAGATACCTCCTGATGATAATCGATTGCTCCACCAGATGGCCTGAGGCGACACCGATGTTGGAGGCAACCACCAAAGCATGCGCCAAAGCCCTTCTCGCCAGCTGGATCAGTCGATTTGGAGTGCCGGATGAGATCACGACGGACTGCGGACCCGTTTTCCTGTCGGAGTTGTGGACCGCCCTGGCCCGCCTGATGAGGACATCGCTACACGCCACCACCGCCTACAACCCAGCGGCTAACGGCATGGTGGAGAGGGTCCACCGATTGCTCAAGGCTTCCCTAATGGCACACTGCACCGGCGAGGATTGGAAGAGCCGACTACCATGGGTCCTCCTTGGCCTCCGGACCGCCCCTCGGGCAAACGGCGAAGCATCACCTGCGGAGAAGGTATACGGGGAACCATTGACAGTCCCAGGCAAGTTCTTCCCGACCAACGCTAACGACCCAGATGTCTCCATCACCAGACTTCGGGAATCCGCCGGAAAATTCACGCCCTGCATCAAGACCTTCTCTGACAGAACCAAACACTTCCTTCCGAAGGCCCCATCGTCCTGCAAACACGTCTTCATCAGGGACGACGCCCGCCGCCCGCCACTAACGAGACCCTACCGAGGCCCCTTCCGCGTCCTCCGGCGCACCGACAAGGCGTACTTCATATCCATAAATGGCCGGGAGGACTGGGTCATGATCGACCAACTGAAACCAGCTTTCTTTATGGACGAAGAGTACGCCGTCGCGGATCCCATAGGGCGCCTCACTCTTCCTCGGAAAGAAGCAACTCATTGATCGCCAAACCACCCATTCGTAGCCGCGGCCGCCCTTGGAAGACGGTCGAACCCCCCGAGGGTCACCTCAGGGGAGGCATCCCGTCCCCTAAAATCCCCGAGGACTCCGAGGCTGAGGATCTACCACAGCAGGTGGTCTCACGCACCCGAGGCCGCCTCCACCGGCCCGCTCACTTCCGCGAGTAGCGATCAGAAGCACTAAAAATTACCCAACAATTACACCCTAATTATTGTCTTGGGGGGGGGGAGTATTTGTAAGGACAACGCCTTATCGCAATTTTCTCTGTATATAATTCTACAATTGCGTTGTTCTTACTTCCTTCCTCGAGAGCGTTCAGCAGGCTTTCCGCCAATGTATATATCTTATAAGATCATATTTTATGTACTTTTATATTCTAAGTTATATGTCTCGCAAGAAACACAAATCGGCTCCCGCCGACCCACTTATACTCTCTCGCGGGTCGGATACCACATTTCCGCCCGCATGCTGTATATTTGAATTTCCATACCTGTAATAATACGGGCTGCTCTACGAGCAAGAGCCCGTGCTGGCACAAGGCCAGCTTAATTCTAAACAACAACACATAACAAAGATCAGTACGCTTCTACCTGCCTCTTTGTTCACACCTCACACTATCAAAATTCGTATGATAAAACTTTACCAAGTCATCTCGAAAAGCAACAGAGGCTGATAGAAGTTAGCAAAAAGGCAAAAAAGGAATAAAAATTAAACTAAAGTGACAGCTAGGAAACAGACGGAGAAATCTGGTTGATTTAGCATATCACCACAAACTTTTCCCAACAGGATACCTATATGATATTGAAGATATTATCGTTATTATTCCCAGACGCGTTCTTGGAAGTTAATGTCGAATGTCTTTTGAGCAGTCACGAAACCTCAGGGTTACTTTTGTGTGGCATCTCCTCGGTTGAGATAAGTTCCTGCCGGCTAAGTAGCAGCAAAGTTCCGTAAGTAATTATCGATATCATTTTAACGACGAGTAGTCACCGTAGAAACAATACTCAAGTCATATGTAGTAATAGGCATTTTTTTTTATTCCTAATGTTTAATGAGTAAGTGTTTAGTGAACTTTTATTGAATGTTTTACATGTTTTTGTACAGTATTGTTAATTGCCATTCAAAATTGCAGGTTTTGATACAGGAAGGCTGGAAAGTTATCTGCGGTATATTTGAGGTTTTAATTAATTAGGTTCACTGGACGGCTGGTATGCCATTGGTTGAAGTAATACTGAAAATCCTGTTTATTACTTTAAATTAGTTTATGCAAAACCTCTCGTGCACCTACACTTAATGCACTTACAGAAGTCTGCAAATTTGGGTAATTGTATAAGTTACTGAGATAAACAGACTTGCATTATCCAAGTAACAGCCAACAGTTGAGTAAGTGTATTATTATAAGTTATTGATGTAAACAGACTTGCATCATCTAAGTAACAGCGTCTTTTAAGTAAAAAGCAGTCTGCACAGAAGCAATAATAAAGTAATAGTAATAGGAAAAAGTTATTGCCTTCTGTCACTCAGTGTATTCTCCCTTCACTTAGCATATGTTTGCACTTATTTGAGATCTGGTTCTCTTTTGTGCCACATTTCCCTTGTATTACGAGAATGAATTCATATGTTTTTAATTTACTTTCTATAGTATATTCAAATCATATTTAATTCAGTTTTCATGACTGATTATCAAAGAAATGAGTAGGTCTATAGATTTTGAATGGAGTGCGAATCTGTGGGCCATTTCCTACTAATCTCATTTTCTTTACTTGCTTCTTCTCTTTTGTTGTTTATTCTGAGCCTTATGTCTATCTCCGAGGATTTTCATCTATTTTCACATTTCCTTTACATCTACAACATAATTTATTAAAAATTTATGCACATATTGTAGATAGATTAGGTTTGCCTCTGTAACGGCTCTTCACAAAATTCAACCTTTCAACTCTATAAAATGTTCGAATAGTCATTGGCATCTGACTTGGCTTAGTATATTAAAATATTCGTTTTGTATAATTAAAATACCTTTTTTGATAACACTTTATAATTGAAAGGATTTTATTATAATTTAATAAACTTTAGATTGTCTAAAACTCACAGACTGTTTAATGATATATTAATCTTAAAATATGAAGCCAGAGGTATATCTTTCGCAAACGGATCAGCTGGTTAGAGATTGTTTATTTCGGGTCGGCAAGACAATCGTATCAGCTGTCATTGACATACCTAGCTACCTACCTAATTCCTGTAAGCTTGTGCGTATTTTACAATAATCTTCGGCTCGTGTAAAGAATGTACATGCCTAGGACGTCTTTAAGTGGTCAATTACAATAAGAAGAATGGTCAAATAGTAGGAATTAGACGTAAGTATTTTACCGGTCAGTAGTAGGTACTAGTTACGATGGTCACGTGTAGCCGGACGGAAGGCTGCCAATCTCTCAACAATATTAATGTAAATTTTACTTTAATTTTATCAATGCATGCCACCCTCCGAAAAAGTCTACTCTCCTTTCGAAGTACCTACCTAGTACTAGCTAGCCTACTACCTACCTACTAAGTATTTTCTCCAAAGTTAGAAATTAAGGCCAAATTTTAAGATTTAAGCAGAGGGTAGTGAAAAGGGTGTCCACGGCAGTGTAAATCTCACCAAAACGCTTTTGAATTTTTTACTTACGCTTCAATATTTTTGAAGATTGACACCATCTCGATGTTTACGGAGTTGCTTGTGTCAAGAAACTTCCCATTTCCTGTGATAAATCTGCACAACACTTGTACCCACAGACGCTGGGCCACTCATCACAACAATCGGAACATAGTTTTTAAGTAAACAACTGTTTTGGTAGAAGACGACGACGAAGCGTGCACTTAGATAATTTTTCAAACAAGTAGTAAAACATCAATATTTTACATATTTATGATGATTCATTTGAAAATATTCGTTATTGAAAAAGTAACTCAATTCTGACTCAAATTTAAGTAATTATTTTTCGGAATTAGAACGTTCTTTTAAGTCCTGTATTATGACGTCACAACATCTTGACTTTCGTACCTATTGTAAATAATTGCTATACTCAACTTTCTTGCAGAACAGTTTACCAGTTATTCATGCAGATTGTTATCAGCTATTCATGTAATTGTTATAATCGTATTGCGCATATACAGGCAGTCCCCGGGTTATGACGGGGGTTCCATTCTTGAGACACGTCGTAACCCGAAAATCGTCGTAAGCCGGAACGACGTTTGGAAATATGTCTTATAAAAACCTTACTTGTAATCCTTTTGTTTACAGTGCATGTTGTTTCATGTAGTTTTATTTACAACCTGTTGGTTCTTGAAGGTATAAACTTTATTGTAATCCTCTGGTGACACTATAAATGCAGATTCTTGTAGTAATCCTTTGGTGACACTAATGTGTAGTACATCCTGGAGTGATTTTAATCCAAAACTGATTCCTTACTTTTAGTTTAAAGTTGTCATGCTATGTAACCCTGGACAAAGTTTTATGTGGCCCCATAGCCTACATCATTCAGGGGGTTCTGGGATTCTGGATACAAAAAATAATTTGTTCCGATACGTAATACAAACCATTGGTCCTTTAACAATAGGAAGTAGCTAGCGGCAGCTGGAACGGTCGTAAGCTTCGAACAAGGGGAGAACGGTAGTTAACTGCTTGTCCGATCGTCGCGCGCCGCGCGACTGGGAGGTAAACAAATCACTTTTGCTTTCGGCCGTGTGTGGATAGGACGTGCTCGTCATCGCTCTGCCCGCTTTGTCGTTTGCTTTGAGTTTTGAGTATATGCCCTCTTTTCCTAGTGTGATTGAGAGTTATTGTAAGTACTTTGCATTTCTTTTGTTCATTTATGATGAGTGAGGAAGAAATGGAGATTTCGCCGTGCCCCCCAGCCGCCCGTAGAGTGTGTCCCGGGCTGGAGGGGCGTAGATGTGGCGGATTCAGATCATTTGTGGATGTGGATCCACACGAGGTTTGTACTCGGTGTCCGGGGGCGAGAAGTGCTCACCGCAACGAGCCATGTGTGACTTGTATGCATTGGTCCGAGGCGCAGTGGGTGCTGTACGAGGGCAGGAAGAGACTTAGGCCGCCCAAGAAGTCATCGGAAAGTCCAGTGACTCCTTTGGTAACGGATACTTCGTCCTCTTTCCTGCCCCCCGGCCAGCCCCCACGTTTCGCGCCTTCCCCTGCGGGGGGGGTAGCGGAGTCCTTCTCCTCTCTCGATCCGTCGAGTGTGGAGGAGGGCGCCCGCTACCCGGACGTCCAGTTGTACTCGGGGTCTTCCGTCCGCTCTGGGTGGGGTTCTTCTCCCCCCAAGCGCGAGGAAACCCCTCTAACTAACCCGACTGTTGCTTTCCGCAGGTGTGCCATCAGCGAAGACGACCTGGGACAGGTGTGGGAGTCGCTGGGACTGCAGGGAGTGCCTAGCATACAGGGGTTGATTCAGCGGTTGGCGGGGTCGGCAGTGGTCACTCATGGTACGGTAACCACTACTACCACTACAATTTCTACACCAGCATATGAGATGCCACCGCACTTGGTGTACACACCACATGTCATGTCGGTAACACCCACGGCTGCAATTCAGAGACCAATTCCTGCCGTGCCAAAGAGGACGGTGCCACCGCCACCTGGGTTCTTTGTATTGCCGACCCCGGACTTCCGCTGCCCAAAGAGTACCCCCCTGGACCTGCCGCCAGTGCCGAGGATGACGGTAGACTGCCGACAGGACGCCTGGCTCTCCTGTGGGTACCTGCCGTGCCTGCCGTACCTGTTGCTGTCCTGCCGCTCATTCCCTTTCAGATCAGGTTCCTGCTGCTCATTCCCTTTCAGATGTTCCTGCTGTTCCCGGACCTGCCTGGCGAAGAAGAAGAGGAAGAGGAAGAAGGTGTCGTCGTCGTCTTCGTCGTCTTCTTCGTCGTCTGCTGCCTCTCCTTCCCCTTCGACTTCTAAGGCTAAACAGCCGAAGAAGAAGAAGGCTGCCTCCTCCCCCCCTAAGAAGACTCCTTCGGGATCTTCTAAGGGCCCGGCTCGCTCAGGCGAGTCGGGGAGCTCTTCTGCTGGTCCTCCTGTTTCCTTCGGGAACGGGGCCCGTCGCTTCTTCTGCAAAGAAGAAGTCGACGGGGACCAGAGGTGCACCAGCCTCGGCTGGTGCGTCCTCACCTGGTGCTAGCGGTTCTGCCGCTAAACCAGGTTCCGTCTCGGCCGCTTCTCGTTCGCGAGAAGCACCGAGTGGACGCTCTTCCAAGGAAGACCGTCCAGCCAAAGTTTTGACGCCCGAGCTCGCTCGCCGTCAAGACAGCGGCGCGGAGCAGAAGACTGGCGAGAGTCGTGCACACGACTCTCGCCAGGCCAGTGGACGCTCTCGGCAGCGATCAACTGGCCTGCTCGGGCTGACGTGACGGTCGCTGACCAGCCACGGGTTGAGGCGAGGAAGGAGTCCCCGCGGCCGCCGGTACCAGCCACGGCTGGTACCAGCGGCTCGACGCGCCGAGAGGACGCTGGCCGGTCCTAAGCGGACAGAGGAGCCCCTATGCCAAGGTCACCCGTCCGCCGCTCCCGATGGGACCGGGCGGAGACGGTGACCAGCGGCAGCTCGCCTGACGCTAGAGATCGGTCTCGACGTTCTCAGCCGAGCCAATCGCCCCAGGCGAGCGGCAAGGCTAGGCCTGCTGCTCGACCGTCACCGCGGGTTGACGATCAGCAGCAGCCCTCCACGCACGCTGGTCCTGCCAGCGAGCGAGGGGGGAGCGTCAGGTCTGCCTCTCCCATACCTTCAACCTCCTCGGGCTATACCGAGCTGGCGCCTAGCGCCTGGCTGGCGTCTCGCGCCAGCCTGGCGCCTCGCGCCTGCCTGGCGTCTCGCGCCTGGCTGGTGCCTCGCGTCTGGCTGGTGCTTCGCTTGCCTGGCGCCTCGCGCCTGGCTGGCTCCTCGCGTCTGGCTGACTTCTCCCCACTTGCTGGAGATTCGAGCTTGTTAAGAGTCTCGATGAAAACTGGCGATGTCCACCTCGGACACTTTATTTGCCTGATTCATTCGCCTCTAGCGCATCTGCGCCAGATTGGAGGCCTACTCCTTCTCCTCATCAGACAATGACAGTGTTTAATTGGACTGTCTTGCTCTGGCGTCTTTACACCTGTTTGGCATTTGGCGCCTGATTGGCGCTACATTGTCCGAAAGTCTGAACATCCACAATCGTTTATCAGGAGAAAGGAAAAGGGTGGAAGAAATTCTTTCACTTTGAGCTTATGGCCTCTGCAACAAGGGGAGGTAATTTTAGTCAGCTACATCCAGTAGACGATAGGAAATCTAATAGTCCGAGAGGACCAGTCTTCCTCCGAGGAGGATCATACTTGATACTTCAGTTGCTAACGAGCACTCTTCCTACATGTTGAAGAGTTCTCTCGTTGCAAAATCTTCCCTATCCTTGCACGAAGGCAGGGAAAGAGCCTGGAAGTTTTTAAGGAGACTCTGAGCTGAAATTGGGAGGATTCCCGATTTCTAGCTCTTTAAATATATCTCTTCGAACCTTCTGGGAAGTAGTTTTGAGCCCTCATCGTATTCCAAAGACTCTGTCAGCAAACGTTTAAATCTTATCTTCTTTTGTATATAACAACGTAAATACCTTGCCTGGACAACAAACTCCTTTATCTGAAAGCATTGATCCAGGAATAAAAGGTTATAATTCTTTTGCCAAACATACATGCTGGCAGGAACCCATTGCCGAGTCTTTCTAGAATTTGATTCCAGATTCCAAGCCCAAAATCTCACTCGTCCTTTTGGTCGATTAGTACCAAGAGAGACATTGATGAGGAGCAGTTCCATCTTGTCCGAACACGGAATCTGAGGCCCAAATAGGATCCCATTGTAACTATAAGATCTCCAAGTTTTGTCGTTTAGAGGTATTGTGTAAGATCCCGAAGATCTTAATGCTCTGCTATCTCCAATTCCCTTTATAGAGACAGAGTATAGCCTTTTACTGCGTTCTTTGATAGCAGATATATACAAAGGTAATTCTTCCCTCTGAAAGGGAAGAAAAAACCGCTATGTGGTTCACAGAGGTATCGGAAGAGGACAGTTTCCTCATTCCCTCAAGCACGATCTGCAGTAATTATATATCTTATCCATGACTACTGTCATTTACCTTGAAACATCCTCTCATTCATGTCCATTCTGGTCAGTCTGCACCGCAGACAGACTCAGAGTGGAGAGGTTGTTAAGGTCCATTTAAAATAGATGTTGAAAGAATATTCAGACTGTCTTGGAAAGACTTACAAAACCTGCTGTGAGAAGAACGTGACCCTCTGAGAATCCAACCTCACTAAGTCTAAAATGAGGCATACATATATCCTCTCTTTCTTGACGCCTTTTGTCTTACATTCTGTAAAGAGTTTATCTTTTAGGGGAAAAGACTAAATTTTATTCCCCTTTCTATAACATAAAGATGGCGTATATTGCTACCTCTCTCTTATATTCTTTTCTTCCTGTCTCGTGTTACCTGGGCAACGAGAGAATGGAAAATTCTATCATCGTTATTCTGCAAAACAAATTATTATTATCCTATTCTCCTACTAACTGATCAGGATCGAGGAGAATCATTCAAGATTCCTATCCTAGGACATCAGGCCGTAATGTACGGTTCAGCTACTTGAAAGAGCCTCTCACCCAATACTGAGAGCTCCTACGAGTCTTTTCTAGTACCAAAACATTACAAGGTATTCCTTGTTATATGTTTACATGGGAGTAGGATAATATACCATCCTGTTAATAACAATGAAAGAGGAGAAAGAGGAGCTGCATGGTTCAAGGGACTAGCCGAAACGTGCAATATAAAAGGGGTTGCTAAGGTCTTTCTAAAACCTGCACCCAGATTAACTTATGAGTCCGATATATTTTCTATCCCTTGTCTCATAAGGTTGAGGAAAGCGAGAGATCTCTAAAGATATCAGTTCTCTTCACCATGTAAAGGTCTATAAAGCAGGAGAACCCACTTATCCTGACACGTACTACGTTCGCCTGTGGCGATATCTAGAATAATTGTCAGTAGAGGGTTGATCTGGCAAAAAGAGTTTCTCCCAAAACAACTCCTCTTGCCAGGAAAGAAGTCGCTCACGCGACCACTATGTTACCTGACATGAGAAGTCTGTTCTTGTTAGAGACTTCCGCAATTTCAGTTAATCCTGACAAGGGCCACGGCCGCCTGTGCGACAACTTGTGTCACTGTCAGGAAAAAAACTGATCTTGTGTCAGTTCTCAAAGAGGAAACTCTTGGAATGTATCTCCAAATACTGAGAAATTGGAGATCCTGATACTGCGCCATATGGCTGGCGCTTCGCGCCTGGCTGGCGCCTCGCGCCTGGCTGACGCCTCGCGCCTGGCTGACGCCTCGCGCCTGGCTGACGCCTCGCGCCTGGTTGGCGCCTATCGCCTGGTTAAAGACTGGCGCTCGCGCCTGGCTGACGCCTCGCGCCTGGTTGGCGCCTATCGCTTGGTTAAAGCCTGGCTGGAGCCTTTATGGCCTATTACTCGCAACCTTGGTCAGGAAATCTCGATATCAAAATAAGAAGAGGTGCTGTAAGAATCCTATAATTCTACAGTACTTCCATAGTTGGATGTTTCTTCTCAATTTTCCTCTAATACGAGTATATCGGAAGGGGAATTATTCTTTCCTCGGTTAATTCTTCCGTATCCCCCCCCCTTTTTTTCCTGAACGAGAAGGACCACTCCAGTGCGAGGGACTGAGTAACTTCCCAGCTCTAATGTAGGAAAGGATAATTTGCTCTAAGGTTATATCTATTAACTAATTATTTCTAGTTAGAGCCAGGCGTCTGGCTGGCGCTTATGATTCCTTATGGCATGGTTTGAGGAAAAGGAAGCAGTCTACAGGAAGACTGTTCGTCTTCTTCTTGCTAAGAGATCTATGAAGAAGACTTCTCGCAGGTTCTCACAACTCTTTGCAATAAATGTTAGACATACTTAAACAGTTATTATCGTCGATCGAGGTTCTCACGGACTCGCAAATTCTTGTATTGCTTTTATTTAATAACTCGCTCAAACGAGAAATATTTTGGATGGTGCTCTAGGCTTATTGCACCAAGCTGGCGCAATTTGCGCCAGGGTGGCGCAACTTGCGCCAGGCTGGCGCAACCTGCGCCAGGGTGGCGCATCTGCGCCAGGCTGGCGCCTCCTACTAATTATCTTTATGTTATGTGCCAGAACATGTGTGTCTTTATGGTACCCGACATCCTTTCATATGTTAATTCCGTTCTTATTATGAAAAACTTTTATATACGCAGTATAATCCATTCAGGGAAACCATTTCCCACTAAAAGAATGTTTCCCATCCGACTCGTACAACTTCTGCGCAATATCCGATTCTAAATACGGTTGTGTCCTTTTTCGAAAGACTTAACCATACCGTAGACTTGAAGTGAATCTCTATTACATCTCTCTTTCTCACTAAAGTATGTATTCTAATAAAGCCATGCTTTCGTAAGTATGAGTTGGCATTAATAATATCATGTTCTGCTGCATTAGAATCCTTTAATCATGTTACCTAGGTAAACAGCATTGAAATGGTTGTAATATCCTTCTTATTGAAAGATTCCTAACAAAAGGCAGACACTATATTATTTATGATAGCTTCAGTATTCCCTCAATCCGAGGCTAAGACCACGATTGTAGGGAAGAGATACGGTTAGTTATCCCATTACCGCAGGAGAGAGAGCTGTAAACGACATCTCACGACTGAGAACAAGATGGTACTGCGACTGCGTGGTTGGTCTTCAAAGCGAAAGCAGTCTGGCCTTCCCTTTCCAGAGTTGCCAGTTACTCCATTAAATAAAGGAATCTTATAAATTATTATCGAACTTCAGGAAGTTTTTATATAAGCATAAATAAGCTAACGAGACTTCGACAAGTCTAGAAACTAAATAGGTGTCGTCTAAACAATTCTTTTAAAACTATTCCTTCCTAGGATAGTCCTAGAAGGGTACTGGTAATTCATGGAAAACAACCTCTTCTAACACGAAGAAAAATGTTCTATCCTACTCTCAATCCACCAATAAAGATATGCTTCTCCGATCACTTCTCGAAGACACGATAGCATCATATAACTACTACTCTAGCTTAATAGAATCCTCTATAATACTGTTACATTAAGGTAAACCGTATTAATTTAGGAAATTTTGTAAGGATTTCACTTGACCATTATAGCATAAAGTTCGGTATGTGTCTATGCCTTGCCATACCGTAGTCCTAAGGCGATTTGTCCTAAGCATGTAGGAGCTAGAAGCTTAAAAGTCATACATATATGCTTTATCACTTAACGAGATCCATACAATTCATTCGATTGACAAACAATCTAAATCGTTCTCATCAATAAGATTTATATCTAAAAATGCACCGATGGGGAATCTTATGTTGAAATAACAATTTCATACCCCCATTGGATAGCGCTCTCGTCTAGTTGCGAAAAAAAAATTGTTCGAACAATGACTGTATCACAAATGTTATCGAATGATCTCTAATATTAGAAGGCGCTAAATCGTCGCCTGATTCCGAAAGGTGGATCGATTAATGTCATTCTAATTTTGAATAATTCTACCAGAAGGCATTATACGAGATCTTCGCCAATTTCATTCATTTCAAGTTCTTCTATCCATCGAGGAATCGTACGCATAAAAAGGGAGAAACACTGTTTTAGGATGCCTTTCCAATGGCTATCCCTGGCAGTCTGGGACGCTCTACAGAACCTGCCGAGGGGACGCCTGACTGGTGGGGATTTCTCTGAAACCATCCTTGCGGTTTTCGACATTCCTTCTCCTCTGGGCTTGTGAGCTTGGAAGAGGTCTAGACCTGAGAGCGAGACAGAGCCGATCAGACGCACCCTCCATTGTAATGGGGGAACACTATATTCACTTCTTACGTTCTAAGAGTTCGCATTCGAACTACTATATCCAAAGTCTACAATTTGCAAATATGATATTGTAGATTCTGCGGAGTAAGAAGGTGATGAGGATGCAAAAACAACTACTAGTACTGTTACTACTATAATTGCTCGTTAACACAAAAAGAGCTAATAAAACTTCTAAAGGATAGTTACTTTTCTGACTTCCCCAACTAGGAAGAAAAGAAAAAATATACATTTCCTCAATCAAACTCTAACACTTCTTTGTATTAATGAATAAATATAAGTAATTCCCTTTCATGAAAGTATACGTAATTCACTTTCGTGAAAGTGGACGAGTGTCTACCGAAAACTTCGGTAGTTACACGTCACTAATCTTCGAAATTTTCGAAGTTAATATATCAAAAAGTTAACAAAAGCGTATGCCGAACCAAAGATCCATTACTTCCCTGTAAAAGTTAGCCCAGACGATCGATGGCGATGAAACACGAAAATCCATCAGGAGGAACTGCAAACGTTGTTTACATTCCAGCGACAGAAAAATTATGAATTAGAAAAACGGGTATGGGTTCCTATTCCCCGCCACCCAGCGGCGGTGGGGTAGATCACCTGACCTACCTGCCGCGTGTGCCGCGAAATTCGAATTTCTGTCGGACGACGGAGTAATAGCTATGTATATATCTGACAGGTAAGTTGAATGTATAAAACTTCAGGTTTTCTTTTCAGCTGTGCCGGACCCATGGGCAGCTGCAGAGGACGCTCTCCAACACCCCTGGGACAACCTCTTCGCCTACGCCTTTCCTCCCTTCTGTCTGATTCGGAAAGTGATCAGTCGAGCGCTGGTCACTCCCAATCTCAGAATGATCCTGGTGGCTCCCAAACGGCCTCAAGCCGTTTGGTATCCGGACCTGCTGGCTCTTCTTGCGGACGCACCGAGAGAACTACCCACTTGGCACAACCTTCTAGCCCAGCCACACGTAGAACGGTAACCACCAAGCAGTCCCCAGTCCCCTTCAAACTTCACGGCTGGCTGTTATCCACCATCTCTTGCGAACGAGAGGCTTTTCTCGTAGCGCAGCAACAGAGATGGCTGGACACTCCGACAGTCCTCTGCAGCCTGTGTACCAGGGGAAGTGGGCCGTCTTCTGTGGTTGGTGTCGTAGACAGGGTCTGTCTCCTCTCAGAGCCACTCTTCAGCAGGTAGCGGATTTCCTCGTGTTTCTTCGCCGAGAGAAGCTCCTCTCAGTACCCACAGTTAAGGATATAGAGCCGCCCTGGCTCTCGTTCCTAAAACTGAGGGGACTGGACATCTCGGATTCGTTCGAGATCTCCTTGCTAATGAGGAGCTTCGAAAGGTCTTGCCCACCCAGGGAACTCAGGCCCCCTGCGTGGGATGTGACTCTCGTCCTTAGGAGTTTGACTCGAAGACCCTTCGAGCCACTCCGAGAGTCGTCAGACAGGGATCTGACCCTCAAGACCCTCTTCTTGCTGGCCCTGGCATCGGCGAAGAGAGTAGGGGAACTACATGGTCTTTCTTATGATGTTAAACACACCAGAGGCTGGGGATCTGTGACGCTCGATTTCGTCCCGAACTTCGTAGCCAAGACTCAGAATCCGTCGATCCCTGACGACAGGTTCGAGTCTTTCACGATCCCCTCCCTTCTGGACTTCACCGATAACGATGCGGATGAGATGCTGCTTTGTCCTGTGAGGGCGCTACGGCGCTATCTGAAGAGAACTCGACACCTCAGGCCTGAGTGTCGACGCCTCTTCGTTAGCACTGGGGTTACCAAGAAAGAAGTTTCCAAGAACACGCTTTCTTTCTGGCTGCGTGAGGTGATCAGGAGAGCGTACGAGGCTGATGGTAGCGACGACATCCGTACGCTCCGACCGAGAGCCCACGAAGTCAGAGGTATCGGACCCTCCTTAGCGTTCCGTAAGAACTTCTCCGTGGCGCAGGTCCTGAAGGCAGGTGTCTGGGCAACCAGACCACCTTCACGTCCTTCTACCTTCGGGATATTGCCCACAAGTCCATGGATACTTTTTCCTTGGGACCTGTGGTGGCTGCTCAACACGTTGTGTAAGCTTACCCAGCACCGAGCAGGCAGAACAGCATCGATTCCTGGTATGACTGGGAGAATGAATGTGCGAATGAGAGAGTGACTGGCTTCTCTTCACCATCTTTCTCTACGTCTACCTGTGGGCAGAGGGATACGGTCGTTACCACGCTGGAAGGAAGTTCAGATGCAGGTAACGCTACTCAACCGAGCTCCATCCTATCTCTTTAACTAGAGATAGGAGTGTATATCCACCACTTTTCTCCAACAAGGGGGAGAAAGTGGATGCCTACATGAGACAAACCCATTGCTTTATATTTGCTCATGTAAAGGAAAAAGTTCTTACAATGCTAGTACGAAGAGATACGCTTGCCTCTCTCTTAGTACTCGGCCCAGAGGTCTGACCATTGATCCTGCGGTGCACACCCCGATCAATCGGACAGAGGCTTGGATCCCTCCCTCGCTCTTACGACCAGGGAGGCATTCCAGGGATGGACGAACACCAGTCTGTTCATCAAAAGACTCAGATTCCTCCCACCAAGAAGTGAGTCTTCCTATTGTTAAAGGACCGATGGTTTGTATTACGTATCGGAACAAATGACAATTTGTCGAAAATTGCATTTTTCCTAACTATACAAACCTGAGGTCCTTTACATATAGTCCCTCCTCATGCCACCCCTCACTCTGCGTTTTTTGCATGGGCCAAAAGCAAAAGTGATTTGTTTACCTCCCAGTCGCGCGGCGCGCGACGATCGGACAAGCAGTTAACTACCGTTCTCCCCTTGTTCGAAGCTTACGACCGTTCCAGCTGCCGCTAGCTACTTCCTATTGTTAAAGGACCTCAGGTTTGTATAGTTAGGAAAAATGCAATTTTCGACAAATTGTCATTTTGTTCCGACACGGCATACAAACCTTCGGTCCTTTTACAATAGGAAGGTACTAGCGGCAGCTGGATAGGTCGTAAGCTTTCGAACAAGGGGTTCGGTAGTTAACTGCTTGTCCGACAGGCGCGCGCGCGCGACTGGGAGGTAAACAAACCACTTTTGCTTTCGGCCTGCTGGCGTGTAGACGTGTATCATCGCTCTCTGCCCGCTTCATCGTCGTTGCTTTCGCATGGTTGTGTTTTCTTTTTCTATTTATCTAGTGAAACTGAATTGTAAGTACAATCATTTCATATTTATTTCCATTGAATTCAATTGTGAATTAAAGGATCTTGGTTTCTCCACGCCCTCCGATTACCCGAGTGCCGGGACTGAAGGGCGTAAGTGCGGGAATTCATTTTCCCAGAAATGATCCTCGTATTGTGTATGCTCGGTGCCGAGGGAGGGAGAGCGCTCGCTCCGAGCGTATATTTTGGTTGGAAATGTGTAGATGAAAATCGTAAGTGCTCTTTCATTTATATTTTTTGACCTGTATGCTCGTTGCCGAGCGAATGTGCTCGGCACGAAAACTTATTCTGTATGGAAGTGGAATCGCAAGTACAGTTTTCTTTTTCATTTTCATATATTTATTTTGATTGTAGCAATACTCATTTTGGATCAGTTTCCGCTCGGTAAATTTTTAGTTTCAGCCAATTTGGAAAAATGCAATAAAAATATATTTGTTGCATCAGAAATAGTGTGGTTTCAATGAATTTAACGTTTATTTTTGACGCAAACCAACCGATTTAGAGATTTACTATGTATACCCTAGTTCATCCCACCAATTATGGGGGACACCCTTTGGGAACCGGGGTGGGTGGGTAAGGGGGGGAGGGTGTTGGGGCATTGAATGATATTTGCAATAAATGAATAATTAATGTTCCAGCACCCCTCCCCCATACCCCTAACTAGGCCTACCGGGGGGAGGGGGGTAGGGCCCCCCAGCGACCCCACCTTAAGGCCACAGTAATTTTCAGGGCACCACAGAACCTAACAAACCCACCTAACCTAACTAGGGGCCCTGTACCCCTACCTAGGCCTAGCGGGGGGCTCCGCCCCCCTGCGACCCCCCCTTAATGCCCCAGTGATTTTCGGGCACTACCGAACCTAATACAACCACCTAACCTTACCTAGGGCCCTGTACCCCTACCTAGGCCTAGCGGGGGGGGCGACCCCCCCTTAAGGCCACAGTGATTTTCGGGGCACTACCGAACCTAATACAACCACCTAACCTTACCTAGGGCCCTGTACCCCTACCTAGGCCTAGCGGGGGGGCTCCGCCCCCCTGCGACCCCCCCTTAAGGCCACTACCTAACATCCATCAAACCAAATCCAAAGTGATGGTACTGCTGTATACATCGTTATACTACCACCATTATAATATACTCTATAAATTAATGAAGCTTACCTTAAACTGTTGGTTGATAAAAATGTGCTGGTGCTTTGAGGGAAAACGTGAAGCCGTTGCAAGGTTCCCTGACATGCAACTTAAAGTAGGAAGTGGCCAGGTACCCGACGACCACATTGCACTGCAAACAATCGGTAGGAAATCGAAGGTCTGTCAAAATTAATGCCAGAAGGGCCAGCCACTACCTCTGCCATAGGTACAGGAAGACAAAATGCCGTTTTTTGCTTCATTATTCGAGTATTCAGTCAAACAAGGATACCAGTGGACACTAGACAGGTAACTGTATTACTCCGCTGAAATGCTAGTGAAACTTAGTTTTCGACTCAAGTCATTCGTAATTGGTTATGAAACCCATGACGTCATAACGATGTCACACCTCTCAGCCAATAATGAGTAACTGGAACTGCTTTTGTTTGCGTAAGAAAGTAAGTTAGAGGGCTCATTAAAAGTAAACATTACCGTAGAGGAAACACCTCTCCCGACTTAGGAAAAATTCGAGGTAAAAACTTAATCTTTTTTTTTCTCTGTAAGTATGCATTAGCGACAATAATGTATTGAGAAGAAGTGTTATGTTATCACGTGCTTTACTCGGGAAAAATATCAATATAATAGATTTCCATAATGGTTGAAACTAAAATATTACCTTCCGCTCTTACCCGGAAATTGATCCTTTCCCCTTTTTATTTGAATGAAGTGAAATCGCAAGTGCAGTTCTTTTTCATTTTCATATTTTATTGAGATTGCATTATTTACTTGGATCAATGTTTCCGCTATTTCCCGGGAATTGATCCTTCCCCTTTTTATTTTGTATGAAGTGAAATCGCAAGCGCAGTATTCTTTTTCCTTTTCATATATATTTTGATTGCATCAGTTCATTATGGATCAAGGTTTCCGTTCATAATCGGGAATGGATCCTTTTACCCTTGCACTCGGTACCGAGGGCGCAAATGCGCTCGATCCGAGCCCTTATTCATTGTGAAGTGAATCGTAATGCAAGATTCTTTTTCATATTATTCCTTTTATTATTGATTGCATCAATATTTTATTTGGTTCAAGTTCCGCTCAGTAGGGGAATTGATCCTTATGCCCTTGCATTCGGTGCCGAGGGCACGATTGCTCTCGGGCTCTTATTATTATTGTTGGGTACATGGGTGCTGTGCGGGGGTGGGGAACGAGAATCCCCCCCCCCCCCCCCCCCCCCCCCCCCGCTCAGCTCCCACAGATGGCCCTTTTCCTCGGGGGGGAGGTTATCTGGTTCTTCTCCTCGCCTGATCCGTCGAGCGCGGGGGAGGGCGCTCGGTGCCCGATGTACAATTGTATTCGGGGTCTTCCGCTCGTTCGGTGTGGGGCTCACCCCCCCCGCGCGAGGGGACTTCCCCCCCACTAATCACTACTACTGTTATTTCCGCAGGTGCTATTGCCACGAGGGTGGACCTTGGTGAGGTATGGGCGTCCATCCATTGCAGGGCGTTGCTAGTGTCCAGGGGCTGCGGTTCTATGTCTGGGCCTACTGCGGTCACCCATGGAGTGGTGACCACGCTCCAGGTGACGACGTCCCTCCTCACCTGGTGTACTCGCCTCACGTGGTAACAGTCTTGCCTACAGCCGCTGTGAAGTGCCGTTCGCCGTACCGAGAGGGGGGCGTGCCGCCGCCGCTCGTGGTTGCTGTGCTACCGCGACCACACTTCCGCTGCCCTAGAGCTCGCCCCTGGACCTGCCGCCGGTACCAGGATGTTGCTGGCTGCTGCTCCACTTCCTGTGTTTCCGGTGCTGCCTGCCGTACCTGCCGATTCTGGGCTGACTGTCCATGCAGTTGCTGCGCTGGCTGTCCCTGACCGTTGCTGCACTGGCTGGTCCCTGCCGTTGCTGCGCTGGCCGTCCCCACCTGCCGTTGCTGCGCTGGCTGTCCCTGCCGTTGCTGTGCTGGCTGTGCCTGCTGTTCCTGAGATGCCCATACCTGCTGACGTCGTCCCTGTTCGTGGTGGTACTACCCAGACTTTGGTCTGTCTGTACAGGTGCGTCCGGGCCCTGTGGCTTCGGCTACAGCAGCCCCGGCTCCGCCCTGGATAGCAGATCTTACGTCTGTCCTGAGGAAGCTGACGAAGAAGAGGAGGAAGGTGTCGTCGTCGTCGTCTTCATCTTCTTCATCGTCGTCGGCTGCCGCCTCTTCCCCTTCGACTTCTAAGGCTTTACAGCCGAGGAAGAAGAAGGTTGCCTCTTCCCTCCTAAGAAGTCTCCCTCGGGAGCTTCTCGGGACCCGTCTCACCTCGGTGGGACGGGAGGGTTCCTTCCGCTGGTCCTCCTGCTCCTTCGGGAGCTGGGCCCGTCTCTTCTTCCGCAAGGAAGAAGACTACGGGGACCAGAGGGGTACCGGCTAACACTGGTACTTCCTCGCCTGGTGTCAGTGGTTCTGCCACTGCATCAGGGTCCCGTCTCGGCCTCTCGTTCGCGGGAGGTACCGAGTGTACGGTCGCCTACCAGCGACCGTGCAGCCAGGAAACCAGACCTCTGAGCCCGCTCAGCGTCAGGTTCACGGCACGGAGCGGAAGACTGGTGACAGCCGCTCACGCGACTCTCACCAGACCAGCTCTCGCTCTCGCGGCGACCAGCTGGCTACCCGGGGACGTGACGGTCCACGACCGGCACGGGCTGAGGCTGGGAAGAAGGTCGGTCCCCCGTTCGCCGGTGCCAGCCACGGCTGGAACCAGCGACGTGACGTGCCGTGAGGACAAGCACCGGTCTCACTGTGACAGTGGAGCCTGCAGGTCGCCTGACCGTCGCTCTCACAGAGAGCGATCGGGTACGGCAACCAGCACCAGCTCTTCTGACACTCGAGATCGGGGCCGCTGTGCTCAGTCCAGCCGTTTCTCCAACAGCGAGACGGTTCGACCAGGCCTGCAGCTCGATCGCCACCGCGGGTTGACGATCGCCTGCAGCCCTCCAAGCCTGCTGGTTCTGCCAGCGAGCGAGGAGGGAGCGTCAGGTCTGCCTCTCCCGTACCTTCAACCTCCTCGGGTTACACCGGGAGGAGCGAGGTATTGAGGATGATCGTGAGGGGTGCGCCCCTCATGATCCCACCACGACGCCCTACGTGCCAGGCACGGTTCTTGTACCGGCCAGACGTATGCGCAAGTGGATGGAGAAGACCGAGAGGGCTGTCGCTGTTCCCCCTTCTTAGGAGGAAGGTTCTCGGAATATGCTCTTGTTCGAAGGGCTTAACGGTCCTACTCTGCAAGATGCTGTGACTTCCGAGATCCAGAGGAACTTTGCCGAGGTTATGGTGCTGATTCATCAGCACAACGACCTCGGGGAAGGATCGCCGCTCCCACCAGCAGAGCCACGTCTCGGCTCGAGTCGTTTTGGGGCCCGAGAGGGAACCCAAATTGACGGTGGGTCTGCCGCGATCGGAGCTTGCCGACTGTGTTGAACCAGGTAGTCTCTCGTCTCCGAACAAGAAGGCGCTCTCAGTTCTGGCCGGTCGAACAAGCTACTTCCACCTCCTCTACTGCGACAGAGGCGTTTTTACGTTTCTTCGGACACCGTATTTGAATACCCCTTCGGTCCTCCTGAGAGGTTTCGACCTCGACGAGGACTGAAAATGAGTCGGAGGACGGTATCGGCTCTCTGTCAGGTGTCGATCAGCCCCACCCAGACGACGTTCACAGTGGCGGCAGACCCTTACCTACAGTATGAGTCGTAACCCTCCTCGGGAAAACGTTTTCTCCTGACGATACGTTTTCCCAGGCTCTGAGAGGCCATCGCCGTAAGGCGATGGCTGCTCCTTTTCTTCTCCAACTGCTAGTTCCGCTGGGAAGGCGAGCCAGTATCCAATTCCTCCCCCATTCCCTCTCTCCTTACGGCTACGAGGGAAAGGGGAGGGATCCTACAGAGATTTCTCTGTAAGATCCCACGTTAGGGGGCTGCGCTACCGGGGGGACCTTCGGGTCCTACCTGACGTAAGCCCCGGTCGTTGAGGAGGGATCCTGCCCCTTTCTCGATTTCTACGGGAATCGAGAGGACCACCAGCCGATATCGTTTGACGAATTCGGTGGGGGTTTCGCAGAGTGCTTAGAATTCTACGGAATTTCTAGCACACTCAGAGTGTTCGAGTTTTTTACGATCTCCAAACACTTAGGCGAGACCACGGTCCAAAGTGAGCGAGAATCCCCGATAATTGTTACACGATAATCGGGAACCTCGCTTATGCTCGAATTCCTGTAATTTCTAGCATTTGGAAGAAGACTGCTGCTGAAAGAAGAGTATCTCACAGTAGGCGATTAACCTGGAATAGAGAAGAACGGACGGGAACTTCCAGTTTGGCTTGACTATCGTCTTCGGTATTCTGTTCACCATGGAAGCTTTCCTTTTTGTGGAAAGACTTCTCCTTCACTCTCTTGACTAGAGACGAAGGCGGTCGATCTCCAATCCTTATTCTCATTCTCGAGGGGAAAAGAATTTAGGATGGAGGTCGTTGTACAGAACCTACAAATATACTACGTATATTACCCTCGCGACATGATTCTTTTAACAGTTGAATTGTCCGGGGGTAGGCGCATACCGTAGTTAACTCTACGGTTTGTGACCGAGACGAATTGTATCTTAATTGAACTGCAACTCGGGGTTGCCTGCAACCTCCCAGCAGTTATCAGTTCGATTTTAGATACTTGGTATTGTCATGACAACACCAAATCAGCTTTTTGTATTTACCGAAAATCCGTTTCGTTTAAATATAATTGCTCGAGCGTATTCTTTATGCTCGATGGTTCTAGCCGAACGCATTCCTTCGTGGAATAATGGATTACCTGGCAACTCAGGATGAGAGTCACCGAGAGCTACGGCGTATTGAACTGACTGATAGCGGCTCAGTATCAGCTAGGTCTCGGAGATGCACTGTCGGTTACGTCTCTCTCTCTCCCCTGGTTTGATTGACTACCGAACCGTATCTCTGCCCAACAATCATGGACTTAGGTCTCTGATTAACGGGGATTCTCGCAATAATGAAGGACCATCTACTGCTGTTGACGCTCGATTTCATCGCCTTCGACATTGCGAGAATTTTCAACAGAGATATCTCTTGGACTCTTTCATCTTTCTGTTTACCGCACGGTAACAGAGTCTGTACTAGTCACCCGCTGCATCGCACCGCGATAATGCGAATGATTTTTGCAGACATCTGAGTTTGTCTTCAAAATATCGTATTCGTAGGTGTGCAATTATTCATTGTTCGCCCCGAATTAACAGATGTGTCAGAAGACATCGCCTACTCTCCGACCTGACAGCTCTACTTCCAAATGTTCAGCCCATGAGAAGCAGTTCTTCAGGCAGTATTCCCCTGTGTCTTCATTACTGAAAAGCGCTCCGCTTTCATTGCAACTACGATCCTCACCGGACAGCAATGAATAGCGGTTAGCGTTCTCAGTGTTTGTAGCACAGGTTCAGAATCTTGAGAATCCTTCTCTCGGTTCAGCTGTGAAGACGTAGGTTGGCATTTTCTGTACACCTTCGTCTTCAACGACACATAGTGTTGTTTTCTCCTTAGCCGAGAATCAACTATACTATGAGATATCTTGCCATCAGGGACCTCCGGTCTCTAGAAGGCAATTGACTTTCGCCTGTTGGGCACATGCCTTAAGAGAGTCATCACCTTGCCTTCTGGCATCGGTGACGAACAAATTATTTGTTTAGTCCTCTTGGCATAACCCTTTTAAGGCGAAGTCACGTGACTTGCTCGGGTGCTTAGACAACTTGCCTCCTACCGAACGCAGTCAGTCGGCAGCTGTCAGAGCGCCCAAGTCTGTTACGAACTTCGCTGTGGACTTAGTTCGGTTGTTCCATAACAGTCTTTTCTTCGTCCTAACGGCTTGTCACAGTACCCATACCATCGACACCCACCATTGAGTGTCGGTGTCCTATCCACTACCGAGAAGAACAACTTCGCTGCAGACGGATAGACCAGTATGGGTACAGGACATCACCGAAGTCGAGAAGAGGGATAGGTCTAACAACCATTCCCTTCTTTTCCTCTGAGGTAATTGCATGACTTTTCCTGCGAAGTCAAGCATCCAGGGGATGGGGATTCGTGACGCTCGATTTCGTACCGAATTCGTAGCGAAGACTCTGAACCCTTCGGTTCCTGACGATCGGTTAGAGTCCTTCACAATCCCCTCCCTAATGGACTTCACCGCCTTCGATGCGAAGGAGATGCTGCGAAGGAGATGTCCTGTGAAAGCACGACCGCGCTTTCTGAAGAAACTCGACATCCCAGGCTGAGTGTTAAAGACTCTTTGTCAGCACCAAGATGACCTAGAAGTACACTCCCTCGAGTTACACAAGAACTTCTCCGTGGCGCAGGTACTGAAGGCAGGGGTCTGGTACAACCAGACCACTGGCACCTCCTTCTACCTTTTGGATATTGCCCACAGGTCCTTGGATCGTTTTTCCTTGGGACCCGTGGTGGCTGCTCAACACGTTGTGAAGCTAACCCAGACCCTAGCAGGCTGAACAGCATCGAGTCCTGGTGTGACTGTAAGAATAGATAAGTGAATGAGAGAGTGACTGGCTTCTCTTCCTATCTTTTTCTCCCCCTCTACCTGTGGGTAGAGGGATACGGTCATCACCTTGCTGGATAAGGACGAGATGCCGGTGAGCTACTCGACAGAGCCCCATCCTATCCCTTTCACTAGGGATGGAGCGAATATCCACCACTTCCTCCTACAAGGGGGGGAAGTGGATGCCAACAAGAGACAAACCATAACTTTATGTTGCCTCTTGCAAATAGGAACTTGTTAACTTGTTCTTGCTGGTACGAAGAGATACGCTTGCCTCTCTCTTAGTACTTGGTCCAGAGGTCTGACCATTGATCCTGCGGTGCACACCCCGATCAATCGGACAGAGGCTTGGATCCCTCCCTCGCTCTTACGACCAGGGAGGCATTCCAAGGTTGGGCGAACACCAGTCTGTTCACAAAAGACTCAGATTCCTCCCACCAAGAAGTGAGTCTTCCTATTGTAAAAGGACCGAAGGTTTGTATGCCGTCGGAACAAATGACAATTTGTCCAAAATTGCATTTTGTTCATGAAACTTACCTGACAGATTATATTATAGCTGTATTCTCCGAAGTCCGACAGAATTTCAAAATTCGCGGCACACGCAGTGGGCGGCCAGGTGGTGGTACCCATTCCCGCCGCTGGGAGGCGGATATCAGGAACTATTCCCATTTTCTATTCATATTTTTTCTGTCGCCGGTCGGTAAACAACTGTTTACAGACCTCGCCTAGATTTTGAAACTTCATTAGCCGCTTAAGTATCCTAATTATTCTTACGATTATTGACTTGGATTTGTGGCTAGGCATACGCTATCGTAAATTTTTCATTGCATTTGATGTCTGAGGCTAGTTAGCCTAGTTTCAGACTTTGTTGTCTGCATGGGGGATGGTGAAGCTACCGGAACTTTCGGTAGACACTCGCTTAGTGTATATGGCGTTTACATGTTTTCTTTGCATAAGTTCAATGTAATTAGTGTAATGTGTGAACTGATTACGGAAGAAGTAGGATTCATGTACGCATTTTAGAGCGTGTTAGAATCAGGAGTTTTCCTCCACAGTAAACAGAAGCTAGAAATAATGAACCTTCTAACCTCCTGTAGATTTTATTTTGCCTAACCCTGTGGTATGGCTTACGGGCCTAGAAGAAGTGTCTGCTAGAGGATTACATCAAGTAATCTTAGACTAAAGTCCTCGCTCTCCAATTAGTGTTGTGAAGTGTAGTGCCCCTTGTGTTGTGGAGGGGGCGTCAGATCGGCCCATAATGCCTCTAGGCCTGGACCTCTGTCGGACTCCAGGACTCAGGGAGAGGGCATGTCGAAAGCCGCAAGAGGGTTACGGGGGCTCCCCACCGATCTGGCGTCCCTTCGGCAGAACCTGTTGACGCTTCCCAGGCTGCTAAAGATCGTGCACGCGCACGAATCTTGAAGGATTGCTTCTCGTCCTCCGAGGCGTCCTCCCCGCGCAAGGGTTGGAGCTCTCGGAAGGACTCGCGCCCTCTAAGAAGCTTTAGAGAAGAGGACGCTTCACGTCCTCTCTCTCGTTAGGAGGGAACGTCAGATCGGCCCCATAACGCCTCTAGGCCTAGACCTCTGTCGGACTCCCAGAAACCAGGGAGAGGCATGTCAAAAGCCGAAGGAGGGTTACGGGGCTTTTCATGCTGATCTGGCTTCCTTTCGGCAGGTCCTGTTGTAGCTTCCCAGGCTGCCGAAGATCGAGCACGTGCACGAAGCTTCAAGGGTTGTTTCTCGGCCTCCGAGGCATCCTCCCCACACAGGGGTTGGGGCTCTCGGAAGGACTCGCGCCCCCTAAAGAAGCTTTAGAGAAGAGGACGCTTCACGTCCTCTCTCTCGTCACGAGAGGATGAGGAGGAAAGAGACCACATTTACCCTTTTAGAAACATTTACCCTTTTAGAAGAATGCACTGGCTCTTTTTCTAAGGGACATTTAAGGAGGCTCATTCATCTTGCCAGAAGAGTGATTTGAGCCTCCTGCGAGTGAACGCTCATGATATATATCATTTATACATTATTAAGGAGGCTCATTCATCTTTCCAGAAGAGTGATTTGAGCCTCCTGCGAGTGACCGCTCATGTATACATCATTTATACATTATTAAAGAGGCTCATTCATCTTGCCAGAAGAGTGATTTGAGCCTCCTGCGAGTGAACGCTCATGTATATGAACGCTCATGTATATATCACTTGTACATTATTAAGGAGGTTCATTCATCTTGCCAGAAGAGTGATTTGACCCTCCTGCGAGTGAACGCTCATGAAGTTAGAGCTGTTTCAACCTCGCTAGCATTCCAAAAGAATTTGGTAATCAAGGACATTCTTGATTCCACCTTTTGGAGGAGCAACTCAGTATTCGTCTTCTCTCCTCATGGCGCTCCGTATACGTTATGTAACGTTCGCTTTACTTCGAAAAGCAAGCTGATAAGTTTGACGGCCGGCAAGCTGCTTTGCACAGTCAAACAACTTATGTCTCTGGTCGGCATAAGAAGGGCAATTTAGAAGTGAGGAAGCTTTTGGAGGTGCTCGACGTCCTATAAGTAGAGACATTCTCCAGGACGCTTCGGCAAGCACCTTGCGGAAGACGAAAGCCATACGTCTTCCTTTAGTGTTCACACTCTTCAGGAGCAGCGTGCGGCTCTCCATGGAGACTCGCATGAGGACGTCCCTTAAAAATATTCAACGTCATACGCAAAACGCGGTTCGTCATAACATTGAGATGTTGGCAAGGTCGCTCGCCAGGACGCCTCTTGGCGGCCTTGCATGCATCAAGGCGCTCAACGAGTTCCTCTCTGAAACGTCGTCGATTAGAAGAACTTGGTGTTCTCTGCTCAGACACGCTCGTAGCTAAGCACGCTCAGCAGTTGAGGACGCTCAGCAGGACGCTTTCCAGGACGCTTTTGTGCATATTCGCCAGGACGCTTCGGTGGAAGCTCGGCAGGACGCTTTGCGAGAGAAAAAGACTTGTAGAAGGCGTTTTATTTGCTGTTCAGGACGTTTCTTAGGACGCTTGACGCTTTATAAACGCTCGTCAAGAGGAGGTTTTTGCAGGACTCTCCACAGGACATTCCTTTACAGAAATTTTTAAAATGGATTCGGAGTTAGCGGAGAGACATACCCGAATTTTTTTCTTCGATCTTCGATCCCTCTTTCTCGATTTCGTCTCGAGAATCGGGAAGATTATATACTCGGATTCCTGGGTGACTTTCGGTCATGTTAAAGGGTTTTCCCCTATTAGCAAAGTGCTAATAGTTTTGTCTAGTAAGGACGTTTTCCCCATTGTCAAGA
>NC_061109.1:89257437-89347437 GCF_015104395.2 Macrobrachium nipponense
GGTCTTCCTCCAGGAGTGCTTCTGTTAAAAGTCAAAGTAAAGTTGCTCAATCCTAACATAAATGTAGAACATGTTACGCATAACCCTATAATTTCACCTTCAGATAAGGAAGTGATTGTACCGAAGGGAATGCCCTTTCTACCATTATAGAATCGATTCGGAACCTTGAATCGAAAGTGAGAGTGCTACAATTCAATGTGCAAAAGTGTAGTGATAATGTTAGTGCCCCTAGTGAAGTGGAGGGGCGTCAGATCGGTCCTATAATGCCTCCAGGTTGAGACCTCTTGTCAGACTCCCAAGAACCACAGGGAATGGACATGTCGAAGGCCGAAGGAGGGTTACGGGAATTAAACACCGGTCTGGCGTCCCTTCGGGCAGATCTGAAGACGCATCCCAGGCTGCCAAAGATCGTGCGCAAGCTCGAATCTTGAAGGAATGCTTCTCTTCCTCCGAGAGTCCTCACTGCACCGTGGGTGGGAAAATCTCGGAAGACCTCTCCGACTGAGAGTGGTAAGGAAGACGTAAGGTGTCGCACTGGCGGCCATCGTCTTTCTCGCCCTCTTAGGAAAGGTCTTACGGAAGAGGACGCAGCCTCTCCAATTGAGAGTGGTAAGGAAGACGTAAGACGTCGCACTGGCGGCCATCGTCTTTCTCGCCCTCTTAGGAAAGGTATGATGGAAGAGGACGCTTCATCAGGAAATCGAGAGCGTCCTCCGCCTCGATTTACGCTTCGGTCTTCTCCGGAAGACTTCGAAGACAGTATCCCACACAAGAGATTCAGGACGCTTTTCTGAGCGTCCATGATTCGAGTCCGGAGAGAAGGAAGAAGGCGTTCCCCTCGCCCATCTTCTTCTCAAAGGTTCATTCCATCAATATGGTTCTTCACCATCAAAAAAGACCCTCGTAGCGATTCGTCACAGTTGGATGCGTTTTTCGCCAAGAAAGAAGAAAGATCACGTAGTCGTAAAAAAGATCTATGGCTACCCGTCAAGAAATCTAGACGTTCTCCTGCAGCTTCTCTTCGTTCTTCGTCATCTTCTGATTCGTCGCCTTCTAGACCTCATCGACTCAATCAGGAACGCGCAAGCAGTCCTGCTGATAGAGTCTCTAGAAGTATTGGCGGTAAAGAAAAAGACAATAGGTGCCGCACAGGCGGCCATCGTCTTTTCCAAGAGTCGAAGAACGTTCAGAAGGATCGCTCAGAAATAGAATTGGAGGAATTGATCTTGGCTTACAGGAAGAGAATATTCAACAGAAGAAACGCCTTGCTAATCAGGACGCTCGTAAGGACGCTTCTCGGGACGCTCGGTGTTGTAAACGTCGGCTGGAGAGACTTCAGACTCACGATATTAGTTCAGAAGAAGGATATGAAGATGCATATGAGGACGCTTTTGAGGACGCGAGGCGTATGACAACTCAAGACCGTTTTAAAGGAGTGTTTTACACGAGTCCATACGTCAGGACGTAAATGGGAGGCGCGAGGAGAGTGCTAGTAAGGACGCTCGTCGTCCTTCATATCAGGACGCTTTCTAGGACGCAAATGAGGACGCTTTCCAGGACGCAAATGGGGGACGCTTTTGAGGGCGCTAGGCGTCCGATGCATAAAGTCACCCTGGGAAGAAAAGAACAGGTCGCTAGTCAGAAGGTTAAGCGCCATATGCTTCAAGGTAGTAGAAACTATAATATGAGTGCTCGTCAAGAGAAATCGTATGACGTTAGTTTGGAAAATTCGGAGAGAAAGTCAAGGTTAGGAGAACATAGCAGACTCTCCTCTTCAAAATTGATTTCAAACACAAGACCTACGTTTCGAAAGGGAGGTGAAACTTCGGTTTCTTCTCGTTCAATTCAGAATAAGACTATGTCTCCATTAGAAGATAAATCGTCAAGCGAGCCTGTTTCGGAAGAGGAGGAGGATCCTACAACCTCATCCTCTGTGGATTATAAGTTTTTGACTCGTCTTTTAAAAGATTTGTTTCCCGAGAAGTTTCGAGCTCCAGTTCCTCTCTCTCCACCTTCGCAACTAACCTCTTCGAAGGCAAGGAAGACTCCAAATTTTGTCAAAATGGCTACCTCGCTCTCGACTAAAAGGGCTTTTAAAAGAATCCATGATTGGATGTAGTGGAAGATCAGGGAAGTGGTACGAGACAGAAGAGGAAGCAGGTTTAAGAATCCCCGCTTCCGCACAAGGGGATTTCGCCAACTTAGTGGAAGCTCCTAGAAGATCTTACCTGGCATCAGCAAAAGTTTCGTGGACAATGTCAGAGATAGATCACTATCTCAAGGGCCTTTACAAAACTCTAGAAGTTTTTAACTTTCTAGATTGGTTTTTGGGCATCTTGGATGTTCAGTCTAGAAGCCCAGATTCCATTTCATTAGAGGACTTAGCGAGTATTTTGTCATGTATGGACAGAGCAGTAAGAGATGGCTCCGACGAACTGGCATCACATTTTGCGTCGGGAGTCCTGAAGAAACGCGCACTCTTCTGTAGCTTCGCAGCTAAGTCAGTGTCGCCAGCGCAAAAAGCTGAATTGTTGTTCGCTCCCTTTTCTGCTCATCTTTTTCCGCAATCGATGCTAAAGGATTTATCAGTAAATTCTCCAAGAACGAGCGACGCAGGACTTATTGTCCTCGGTCTTCGAAACGTCCTACTGATAGATGTCTTCAAGAACCACGCAAGCTTCTAGGAAGAATTATAAGCCCTTTCGTGGAAGAGCCTCTTCAAGAGCTGCTGTCGAGGGAGGAGTTTCCCTAGGGGCAGAGCCCCTCAAAAACCAGGGGAAAGAAATGACTTTTCGGCCCTCCAGACACCAGTCGGGGAGGCGAAGACCGCTCTCTTCGCCGAAGCATGGAGATAAGAGGGGCGAACTCTTGGTCACTCGAAGTGATCGAGAAAGGTTACAAAATCCCGTTTGTATCTCCCCCTCCCCCCCCCCGAAACCGCCATTAAGCATAGAACCAATAGACCTTTCGCCCTCTTATCAGGATTTGAAGCAACAGATCTATTAGACCTTTTGGATCAAATGTTGGAAAGAGAGCAGTAGAAAGAGTTGTATCACGGAACTCTCCAGGCTTCTACAACAGGCTTTTCCTTGTTCCGAAGCACTCGGGAGGATGGAGACCTGTCCTAGGACGTAAGCAGGCTGAATCTTTTTGTAAGGAAAATAAAATTCAAGATGGAAACTGGCACAGTCTGTTTTAGCTTCCTGAGACCAGGAGATTGGATGGTGTCCTTGGATCTCCAAGACGCCTATTTCCATGTTCCAGATACATCCTCGGTCCAGGAAGTTCCTCAGATTCGTTCTGAAAGGACAGGTCTTCCAATTCAGAGCTCTCTGTTTCGGGCTGAGTACAGCCCCTATGATATTCACCGCTTCTGATGCAAAATGTAGCAAGATGGCTCCATCTCTCGAAGATAAGAGTCTCACTCTATTAGACGATTGGCTGATCCGGTCCACGTCAGGAACAGTGCCTGGAGGACTACATACGACATTACAGCTGACGAAGGACCTAGGCCTTCTGGTCAACTTCGAGAAGTCCCATCTGATTCCCACACAGTCCATCGTGTATCTGGGATTCAGATGGATTCAGTGGCTTTTCAAGCATTTCCATCCATAGAACGTCAGCTAAAATGCTTAGAGAAAGTATCGGTCTTCTTAGAGAAGGAAATATGCTCGGCGAGGGAATGGATGAGTCTGCTGGGGACATTTCCTCGCTGGAGAAATTTGTTTCTCTGGGAAGGCTGCACCTCAGACAGCTTCAGTTTTTTCCTAGCAGACAACTGGAAGAACAAGAAAGACCTAGACGAGATTTTGAGAATCCCTCAATCGATCAAAGAGCATTTGAAGTGGTGGTCCGATCCCGTCAAGCTATCGGAAGGGATGTTCCTCAAAGTTCTGAGCCCAGACCTAGTGTTGTTCTCAGCGCGTCCATTGACGGGCTGGGGAGCAACACTGGGGGAGGAAGAAGTGTCAGGCCTCTGGAGAGGGGAACAGAGGTCCTGGCACATAACTCAAGGAGCTAGAGGCGATTCGTTTGGCACTTCAATGCTTCGAGTCAAGGATTGTGGGGTCGAATGTACAAGTCAACTCGGACAACACCACGGCGCTAGCGTATATCAAAAAACAGGGAGGAACTCTATCTCGTTTCCCTGTTCAGGATAACGAGGGAATCTTACTTTGGGCGAAGCTGAATAAATGTAACGATTTTCTAACGGAGATTCGGTTTTCTGGAGGAACAGCAGAACGTTCGTGCGGATCTCCTCAGCCGTCACATCAAATGCTTCCAAACGAATGGACTCCTCCATCCAGAGATTTGCAAGGAGTTATGGAAACTTTGGGGACGCCCACTGGTAGACCTCTTCGCGACAGCGAAAACGAAGAGGCTTCCTATTTACTGCTCTCCGGTTCTAGACCCAGGAGCAATAGCAATAGACGCCATGCTTTGGAATTGGAAGGGGATGGATCTCTACGCCTTTCCTCCATTCAAACTCCTGGGAGAGGTAATAAGGAAGTTTGTGGCGTCGGAAGGAGCAAGAATGACGTTGATCGCCCCCTTTTGGCCTGCAAGCGACTGGCTCACAGAGGCCATGTCATTTTCTGGTAGATTTAACCAAGGACACTTCCAGAAAAAATCGATCTACTCAGACAGCCCCACTTTCGAGAGGTATCAGGAAACCTCTCCGCTCTGAGTCTGACTGCATTCAGACTATCCAAAAGTTGGCCAGAGCGAGAGGTTTTTCAAGATCGGTGGCAAGAGCTATTGCCAGCGCTAGAAGAACATCTTCTCAAGCTGTCTACCAATCGAAGTGGGCTGTCTTCAGAAGTTGGTGTAGAAGGCAAAATATTCCTCCTCCACGACCTCTGTGAGCCAGATTGCTGATTTCCTCCTACATCTTAGAAATATAGACAAACTTTCAGTGTCAACGATTAAAGGCTACAAAAGTATGCTGTCAACGGTCTTTCGACACAGAGGCTTGGATTTATCAAATGATAAAGATCTTCACGATCTATTGAGGTCCTTTGAAACCTCAAAAGCTCCACGAGACAAGATTCCCTCATGGAATTTTAGATGTTGTCTTAAAGTTTTTAATGTCAGCCCCATTGAGCCTATGCACGCTGCCTCTTTGAAAGATGTAACTAGGAAAGCTATTTTCCTAACCGCTTTGGCAACAGCTAAGAGGGTTAGCGAAATCCAAGCTATGAGTAAACATGTGGGTTTCAGAGAACACAATGCGGTGTGTTCGCTGAGCCCCTCGTTCTTAAGCTAAGAACAGAAAACCCATCCAACCCCTGGCCTAAAGCTTTGATATCAAGGGGTTATCAGAGTTCGTCGGACGAGAGCGGAGAGAGTTTTGTGCCCTGTCAGAGCTCTCAAATTTTATCTGGAAAAGACCAAACAATGTAGAGGCCCGTCAGACAACCTGTGGTGTTTCGGTCAAGAGGCCGGAATTACCAATGTTAAGAACGCACTGGCGTTCTTCTTGAGAAAACACATCAGGGAAGCTCATTCGTCCTGCACGGATGGTGATCTTAAACTGCTAAAAGTTAATGCTCACGGAGGTTAGAGCGGTAGCTACTTCGGTGGCTTTTCAGAAAAATATGGCACTCAGTGATATCCTGGGTGCCACATTTTGGCGAAGCAACTCTGTGTTCGCTTCACACTACCTCAGAGATGTGAAGGCGAACATATGAGAATTGCTACTCGCTTGGACCATACATTTCCGCGGATACAGTATTGGGACGAGAAGCAATACGAACCCCATCCTTTAGAAAATGGATGTGTGTGATTTTAATTATGGGTTTGTTTTTTACGGTCGTAGGGTTGGCCGCTTGAGGCTGTGTCTTCCCTTAAATTAGCCTGAAAGTTTATGGGACTAACTTTAGTGAGGCTAGGTTAGGTGGTATTTATTATGCTTCGTTGTCTTCAGTATGGTCAATATGGTCTAGTCACATTGTGGTCACGCTCCCGTTGACAGATCATCTAGAACTATCCAGCTATACAGGAAATTCTAGTTAAGCAGAAGCAGGCTTGGGTGACAGTAATCACGAAGTCAGCTATGCTAACAGGTAGGGAACCAAGATGTCAATCATCTGCATGTGAAATGTTTCCAAAATCCTTCTATTCTGTCCCTTCCCACCTCCAATGGTGGGATTCAGCTATATATATATCTGGCAGGTAAGTGTCATGAACAAAATGATATTGTCATGATACAATAAAGTTTGTTCATACTTACCTGACAGATATATATAATCAAGTACCCACCCACCTCCCCTCAGGGGACAGTGGTAAAGAAAATCTGAATAGAAAATGGGAATGGTTCCTGGTATCCGCCTCCAGCGGCGGAACATGGGTACTAACCACCTAGCCGACCACTGCGTTTGCCGGGAGTTTCGAAATTCTGTCGGTCGTCAGAGAATACAGCTATATATATATCTGTCAGGTAAGTATGAATAAACTTTATTGTATCATGACAATATCATTTCAGTTCAAACCATGACCTTGGGAATAAGTTTCATACTTTCACTAATATAAGCAACAAAATGTTGTTTTGTTGTGCTGATTACAACTGCAATCTTGAGTAAGATCATTTAACGTTACATATAGTATACGCTAACATTGTTCAAATGATTGCTGGGAAGGCTGGGAAAGATGGTGTCCATCACTGACCAGACCCTTCCATCCACACGGTAGCTGCCATATTGGATTTCAAAACTGCCTTGAAAACATGTTTTACGAAGAGCGTCGGATACTTATTTTAGTTCGTATGGAGCTTTCATATATCGCATTATGTTGACGAAACTTCAATCTTTTGAATGGTATGCTTAGAGTTGTAATTGTATTCTTGTTTTACCAATTAAATATCGAGTGAATAAGACCCGTCCAGCGTGATGAGGGTTGGTCGTCCGTGATGTTTTACCCTATAAATTGCACATACGTACTTTTAGATTTCAACGTTATTGAGGTTCCGTAACAGTTAAATCCCTGTAACATAGCTCTACATAGGTAGTAAACTAGCCCCAACGTCAACTAGGGTAAACAACCGAGTGGACTGGCCAACTCACCGACTACCGCGGTGTTGGCCACCCTCCGAAAAAGTACTTTAACACGTCCTGACACCGGAGATGGTCATCAGTCATGAGTTGGTGGTGGTGAGAGGAACAGCTCAAAACCTCTACTCTACTTCTCCTTTTGAAGTATTTTCTCCAAAGTTAGAAATTAAGGCCATATTTTAAGATTTAAACAGGGTAATGAAAAGTGTGGCCAACACAGTGCACACTACCCCAAAACACTCAAAATTTTTACTTACGATTAAAAATATTTAGAAGATTGACGCCATCTCGATGTTTGCGGAGTCGCTTGTGTCAACAAACTTCCCATTTCCTGTGCTAAATCTGCACATCACTTGTACCCATAGACGCTGGGGCACTTCAAGGGGACTACGGCATTCTTTGCAGTGTTTTGCGCGCTTCAATTGTTTATCAGTGTTGTCAATTGGTATGTGTTTACCCTCCAAACTGTAATTTTTTGGGGTTAAATAAACATTTTGAAGTAACAAAGTTGAGTTAAACTAAATATTGAGTAAAGTAAACAATTAAGGGAATAAAGCTCATAAACAGTGTAGTCGTCTGCTGCTTGTAACTGTATATGTGGAGTGAGAGCTTAGGAACCAGGAACACCAACGTGGTTCAAGTGCAATTTGGTGTGCTGCCCGTAACTGTGTTTGTGAAGTGAGCGCTTAGGAACCAGGAAACAACGTAGTTCAGGTGCAATTTGGAGCGAGTTAAGACCAAAACATGTATCATTACAATCAAATAAGCACTGTGGAGTTTCAGTTGTGATGGCAGTAAGGCTTAAACCACCGATTACAATGTAAAAATGCATTTCAGTTCAAACCATGACCCCGGGAATAAGAAGTTTCATACTTTCACTAATATAGGTAGGCAGTAAAATGTTTTATTGTGCTGATTAAAACTGCAATCTTGAGTAAGATCAATAAACTTGACATATATATGCTAACATTATTCAAATGAGTGCTGGGAAGGCTGGGAAAGATGGTGGCTCTGCTGCACTTACGAACGGCACCTCACGCGGGTGCCGCCATATTGGATTTCAAAAATGCCTTGAAAACATATTTTACAAAGACCTCACTTGCTTATTTTAGTTCATACGGCGCTTTCATATAGGGTAAACAACACAGTAAATCCATCCTCATCGCGTGGCTCGGCATTATTCACTCGATATTTAATTGGTGAAACATGAATACAATTACATCTTTTGTCAACATAATGTGATATATGAAAGCCCGATACGAACTAAAATAAGCATGTCAGCTCTTCGTAAAATATGTTTTCAAAGCAGTTTTGAAATCAAATATGGCAGCAACCACTTGACTCGCCGTTCCTAACCACAGACAATCCACCATCTTTCCCAGCCTTCCCAGCACTCATTTGAACAATGTTACCATACATATGTAACATTTATTGATCTTACTCAAGATTGCAGTTGTAATCAGCATGATAAAACAACATTTTGTTGCCTGTATTAGTGGAAGTATGAAACTTTTTATTCCCGGGGTCATGATTTGAACTGAAATTCATTTTTACGTTGTAATCGGTCGTTTTATCCTCACTGCCATCACAACTGAAACTCCACAGTACATTTGATTGTAATTATACACATTTTGGTCTTAATTCACTCCAAATTGCACTCGAACCACGCTGCGGTTCCTGGTTCCTAAGCACGCATTCCACAAACACAGTTACGGGCAGCACACAAGTATAGTACACGGTTTATGAGGTGCAAGGCTTTATTCCCTTAATTGTTTACTTTACTCATTATTTAGTTTAACTTTACTTTGTTACTTCAAAATGTTTATTTAATTCATGTCTATTATCCTTTTGTAACCAAATTAACCCCCAAAAATTACAGATATTTCTGAAGTACATACTTACGAGCAGACGACGGCAAATTGACTCATCGTTGACAAACTAGTGGAGCTTCACAGATACACCAGTGCATTTACAAACTGTTTCCATGAATTCTAGTTGTCATATTAATGCAGTAATGATAAAATTACTGTAATATGTATATATACTACAAATAGATACGATAATTTCACTTATTTCCCCGGTTTTGTGTAAGTCTTATACCCAGTTTGGAGGGTAAACACATACCAATTGGCAACACTGATAAACAATTGAAGAGCACGAAGAACGCCAGAGGTACCGTTCACAAGCAAAACTGTTGACATTTGAGTCAGGAATCTAGTTACTTTTTCAACAACGATATTTTCAAATTAATAATCATGAATATGTAAATATTTTTATGCAATTCATGACCTTATATTGCCATTTAACTATTTATTTGAATAATTATCTAGTGCACGCTTCTTCTTCTACTAAAAATCGTAGTTCCCTGGGATAAGTAGTGGTTGGAAGTCTGCATTTACGATTGTTGTGATGAAAGTGCCCCAGCGTCTATGGGTACAAGTGGTGTGCGGATTTAGCACAGGAAATGGGAAGTTTGTTGACACAAGTGACTCCGCAAACATCAAGATGGCGTCAATCTTCGAACCCTTTTTAGTTGTAAGTAAAAATTTCGAAAGCGTCATGGATGTAGTGTGTACTGCGTTTGGCCACACTTCATTACCCTCTGTTTAATCTTAAAATATGGCCTTAATTTTTAACTTTGGAGAAAATATTTACTTTGAAAGGAGAGTAGAGGTCTCGAGCTGTTCCTCTCACCACCAACAACTCATGACTGATGACCATCTCCGGTGTCAGGACGTGTTAAAGTACTTTTTCGGAGGGTGGCCACAAACGAGGTAGTCAGTGGGTTGGCCAGTCCAGTTGGTTGTTTACCCTATCACATTATGTTGACAAAACATCAATCTTTTGAATGGTATGCTTAAAGATGTAATTGTATTCTTGTTTCACCAATTAAAAATCAAGTGAATCAGGCTGATTCACGCGATGACGATGGATCCACTGCGGTGTTTCCCCCATACGCTAATGTTGTTCAAATGAGCGCTGGGAAGGCTGGGAAGGACGTGGTATTGATGCCGGTTACGAACGGCACTTCAGTCGGTTGTCGCCATATTGGATTTAAAAACTGCCTTGAAAACACATTTTACAAAGACTTCACATGCTTACTTTAGTTCGTATGGTGCTTTGATATATCACATTATGTTGATGAAACTTCAACATTATGTTGATAAAACTTCAATCTTTTGAATGGTATGCTTAGAGATGTAATTGTAGTCTTGTTTCACAAATTAAATATAGAGTGAATAAGGCTGATCCACCCGATGACGATGGACCCAAGGCGGTGTTTCCCCCTAGGGTAAACAACCACAGACGATCCATCGTCATCGCGCTGGCCAGGTCTTATTCGCTCGATATTTAATTGGTGAAACAAGAATACAATTACAACTTTAAGCCTACCATTCAAAAGATTGAAGATTCATCAACATAATGTTATATATGAAAGCCCCATACGAACTAAAATATGTAAGCATGAGAGCAGAGATCATTGGAAGAGAGCCAGAGAGAGTCCTGTGCCCTGTCAGGGCTCTCAAGTTTTATTTGGAAAAAACTAAAGACTGTCGGGGTCCTTCGGAAAATCTGTGGTGTTCCGTTAAGAGACCAGACTTTCCAATGTCAAAAAACGCACTGGCATTCTTTTTAGGAAGCACCATCAGGGAGGCCCATGCGTCCTATCCAGATGGTAATCTAAAACTTTTGAAAGTAAAAGCCCATGAGGTAAGAGCTGTCGCAACCTCAATGGCGTTTCAAAAGAATATGGCACTCAGCGATATCCTAAGTGCTACATTTTGGCGAAGCAACTCTGTGTTCGCTTCACACTACCTGCGGGATGTGAAGACGGCATATGAGAACTGCAAGTCGCTAGGACCATACATATCCGCAGAAACATTATTGGGGGCAGGAAGCAGCACGAATCCTATCCTATAGAAAAGGGATAGGTGTGCTTTTAATTTTATTGTGTTGATTTACTGTTGAAGGGTCGGTCGCTTGAGACGCTTTCCCTTTCTTTAGCCTAGAAGTTATGGGACTAACTTTGATAGGTTAGGTCAGGTGGTGGTTTTTAGCTTCGTTGCCCTCACAGTATGGTCAATATGGTCTAGTCGCATTGTGGTCACGCTCCCGTTGACAGATCATCTAGAATTCACCAGCTATACAGGTCACTACCTTGCTGGAGAGACTAGTAAAGCAGAAGCAGACTTGGGTGACAGTAATCACGAAGTCAGCTATGCTAACAGGTAAGGAACCAAGATGTCAATCATCTGCATGTAATTTGTTTCCTAAAATCCTTCTATTCTGTCCCTTCCCACCTCCAATGGTGGGATTCAGCTATATATATATATATCTATCAGGTAAGTTTCATGAACAAAATGATGTTGTCATGATACAATAAAGTTTGTTCATACTTACCTGGCAGATATATATAATTAAGTACCCACCCACCTCCCCTCAGGGGACAGTGGTATGAAAAATCTGAATAGAAATTGGGAATGGTTCCTGATATCCACCTCCCAGCGGCGGGAATGGGTACTAACCACCTGGCCGCCCACTGCGTGTGCCGGGAGTTTTGAAATTCTGTCAGACTTCGGAGAATACAGCTAGATATATATCTGCCAGGTAAGTATGAACAAACTTTATTGTATCATGACAATATCATATTTCAATTACTTCGAAAGGATAGTAGAGGTCTCAAGCTGTTGCTCTCACCACCGATGACTCATGAGTGGTGCCCATCTCTGGTGTCAGGACGTGTTCAAGTACTTTTTCGAAGGGTGAATCAACATGTGGTGAAAACTAGATCAGTCAGTCTAGTCGGTTGTTTCCCCTAGGGAACCGGGTGTTAGGTCAGTCCCTCGACAGAGATTAAATTTTATTTTGTTCATGACACTTACCTGCCAGATATATATATAGCTGTATTCTCTGACGACCGACAGAATTTCGAAACTCCCGGCAAACGCAGTGGTCGGCTAGGTGGTTAGTACCCATTCCCGCCGCTGGGAGGCGGATACCGGGAACCATTCCCATTTTCTATTCAGATTTTCTTCTGTCGCCGGTCGGTAAACATCTGTTTACAGACCTCCGCTTAGGATTTCGAAAACTTCATTTGTCACTTGAGTATTTGGATTGTCTTTTGGTTTCGGACTTGGCTTAGTGATTTGGCATACGCTATTGTGGTTTGGATTTTGATTTTGGCTTTGATTTTTCTTAGAATTGAGATGTCTGGATCTAGTTCTACTAGTTTCAGAGTGTGTGGTGTAGAAGAATGTAAGGTGAGGCTACCAAAAGCCTTGGTAGATCCTCACACAGTGTGTGTGAATTGTAGAGGGCATGTTTGCTTGTTGGATGATAGGTGCAAAGAATGTGAAGTGTTAACTGATGTCGAATGGAAGGCGTATGAATCTTACATTCGTAGACTTGAGCGTGACAGAATTAGGAGGTCTTCCTCCAGGAGTGCTTCTGTTAAAAGTCAAAGTAAAGTTGCTCAATCTAACATAAATGTAGAACATGTTACGCATAACCCTATAATTTCTCCTTTAGATAAGGAAGTGATTGTTACCGAAGGGAATGCCCTTTCTACCATTTTAGAATCGATTCGGAACCTTGAATCGAAAATGAAAGTGCTACAATCTAATGTGCAAAAGTGTAGTGATAATGTTAGTGCCCCTAGTGAAGTGGAGGGGGCGTCAGATCGGTCCTATAATGCCTCCAGGTTGAGACCTCTGTCGGACTCCCAGAACACAGGGAATGGACATGTCGAAGGCCGAAGGAGGGTTACGGGAATTAAACACCGGTCTGGCGTCCCTTCGGCAGATCCTGAAGACGCATCCCAGGCTGCCAAAGTTCGCGCGCAAGCTCGAACCTTGAAGGAATGCTTCTCTTCCTCCGAGACGTCCTCACCTCACCGTGGGTGGGAATCTCGGAAGACCTCTCCGACTGAGAGTGGTAAGGAAGACGTAAGGTGTCGCACTGGCGCCATCGTCTTTCTCGCCCCTCTTAGGAAAGTCTTACGGAAGAGGACGCCGCCTCTCCAATTGAGAGTGGTAAGGAAGACGTAAGACGTCGCACTGGCGCCATCGTCTTTCTCGCCCTTAGGAAAGGTATGATGGAAGAGGACGCTTCATCGGGAGATCGAGAGCGTCCTCCGCCTCGATTTACGCTTCGGTCTTCTCCGGAAGACTTCGAAGACAGTATCCCACACAAGAGATTCAGGACGCTTTCTGAGCGTCCTGATTCGAGTCCGGAGAGAAGGAAGAAGGCGTCCCCTCGCCCATCTTCTTCTCAAAGGTTCATTCCATCATATGGTTCTTCACCATCAAAAAAGACCCTCGTAGCGATTCGTCAACAGTTGGATGCGTTTTTCGCCAAGAAAGAAGAAAGATCACGTAGTCGTAAAAAAGATCTATGGCTACCCGTCAAGAAATCTAGACGTTCTCCTGCAGCTTCTCTTCGTTCTTCGTCATCTTCTTATTCGTCGCCTTCTAGACCTCATCGACTCAATCAGGAACGCGCAAGCAGTCCTGCTGATAGAGTCTCTAGAAGTATTGGCGGTAAAGAAAAAGACAATAGGTGCTGCACAGGCGGCCGTCGTCTTTTCCAAGAGTCGAAGAACGTTCAGAAGGATCGCTCAGAAATAGAATTGGGAGGAATTGATCTTGGCTTACAGGAAGAGAATATTCAACAAAAGAAACGCTTTGCTAATCAGGACGCTCGTAAGGACGCTTCTCGGGACGCTCGGTGTCGTAAACGTCGGCTGGAGAGACTTCAGACGCACGATATGAGTTCAGAAGAAGGATATGAAGATGCATATGAGGACACTTTTGAGGACGCAAGGCGTATTACAACTCAAGACCGTTTTAAAGGAGTGTTTACACGACGTCCATCACGTCAGGACGTAAATGAGGACGCTTTTGAGGACGCGAGGCGTAGTACTAGTAAGGACGCTCGTCTTCCTTCATATCAGGATGCGTTCCAGGACGCAAATGAGGACGCTTTCCAGGATGCTTTCCAGGACGCAAATGAGGACGCTTTCCAGGATGCAAATGAGGACGCTTTCCAGGACGCAAATGAGGACGCTTTCCAGGACGCAAATGAGGACGCTTTTGAGGGCGCTAGGCGTCCGATGCATAAAGTCACCCTGGGAAGAAAAGAACAGGTCGCTAGTCAGAAGGTTAAGCACCATATGCTGCAAGGTAGTAGAAACTACAATATGAGTGCTCGTCAAGAGAAATCGTATGACGTTAGTTTGGAAAATTCGGAGAGAAAGTCAAGGTTAGGAGAACATAGCAGACTCTCCTCTTCAAAATTGATTTCAAACACAAGACCTACGGTTCGAAAGGGAGGTGAAACTTCGGTTTCTTCTCGTTCAATTCAGAATAAGACTATGTCTCCATTAGATGATAAATCGTCAAGCGAGCCTGTTTCGGAAGAGGAGGAGGATCCTACAACCTCATCCTCTGTGGATTATAAGACTTTGACTCGTCTTTTAAAAGATTTGTTTCCCGAGAAGTTTCGAGCTCCAGTTCCTCTCTCTCCGCCTTCGCAACTAACCTCTTCGAAGGCAAGGAAGACTCCAAATTTTGTCAAAATGGCTACCTCGCTCTCGACTAAAAGGGCTTTTAAAAGAATCCATGATTGGATGGAATCCAAAAAGACAAAGGGCAAGACTTCTTTTGCACTTCCCCCCACAAGGCTTAGTGGAAGATCGGGGAAGTGGTACGAGACAGAAGAGGAAGCAGGTTTAAGAATCCCCGCTTCCGCACAAGGGGATTTCGCCAACTTAGTGGAAGCTCCTAGAAGATCTTACCTGGCATCAGCAAAAGTTTCGTGGACAATGTCAGAGATAGATCACCATCTCAAAGGCCTTTACAAAACTTTGGAAGTTTTTAACTTTCTAGATTGGTGTTTGGGCGTCTTGGATGTTCAGTCTAGAAGCCCAGATTCCATTTCATTAGAGGACTTAGCGAGTATTTTGTCATGTATGGACAGAGCAGTAAGAGATGGCTCCGACGAACTGGCATCACATTTTGCGTCGGGAGTCCTGAAGAAACGCGCACTCTTCTGTAGCTTCACAGCTAAGTCAGTGTCGCCAGCGCAAAAAGCAGAATTGTTGTTCGCTCCCTTTTCTGCTCATCTTTTTCCACAATCGATGGTAAAGGATTTATCAGTAAATCTCCAAGAACGAGCGACGCAGGACTTATTGTCTCGGTCTTCGAAACGTCCTACTGATCAGATGTCTTCAAGAACCACGCAAGCTTCTAGGAAGAATTATAAGCCCTTTCGTGGAAGAGCCTCTTCAAGAGCTGCTGCTCGAGGGAGGAGTTTCCCTAGGGGCAGAGCCCCCTCAAAAACCAGGGGAAAGAAATGACTTTTCGGCCCTCCAGACACCAGTCGGGGCGAGACTCGCTCTCTTCGCCGAAGCATGGAGGATAAGAGGGGCGAACTCTTGGTCACTCGAAGTGATCGAGAAAGGTTACAAAATCCTGTTTCTATCGAAACCGCCATTAAGCATAGAACCAATAGACCTTTTGCCCTCTTATCAGGATTCAAAGCAACAGATTTTATTAGACCTTTTGGATCAAATGTTGGAAAAGAGAGCAGTAGAAAGAGTTGTATCACGGAACTCTCCAGGCTTCTACAACAGGCTTTTCCTTGTTCCGAAGCACTCGGGAGGATGGAGACCTGTCCTAGACGTAAGCAGGCTGAATCTTTTTGTAAGGAAAATAAAATTCAAGATGGAAACTGCACAGTCTGTTTTAGCTTCCCTGAGACCAGGAGATTGGATGGTGTCCTTGGATCTCCAAGACGCCTATTTCCATGTTCCGATACATCCTCGGTCCAGGAAGTTCCTCAGATTCGTTCTGAAAGGACAGGTCTTCCAATTCAGAGCTCTCTGTTTCGGGCTGAGTACAGCCCCTATGATATTCACGCTTCTGATGCGAAATGTAGCAAGATGGCTCCATCTCTCGAAGATAAGAGTCTCACTCTATCTAGACGATTGGCTGATCCGGTCCACGTCAAAGGAACAGTGCCTGGAGGACCTACATACGACATTACAGCTGACGAAGGACCTAGGCCTTCTGGTCAACTTCGAGAAGTCCCATCTGATTCCCACACAGTCCATCGTGTATCTGGGGATTCAGATGGATTCAGTGGCTTTTCAAGCATTTCCATCCATAGAACGTCAGCTAAAATGCTTAGAGAAAGTATCGGTCTTCTTAGAGAAGGAAATATGCTCGGCGAGGGAATGGATGAGTCTGCTGGGGACCATTTCCTCGCTGGAGAAATTTGTTTCTCTGGGAAGGCTGCACCTCAGACAGCTTCAGTTTTTCCTAGCAGACAACTGGAAGAACAAGAAAGACCTAGACGAGATTTTGAGAATCCCTCAATCGATCAAAGAGCATTTGAAGTGGTGGTCCGATCCCGTCAAGCTATCGGAAGGGATGTCCCTCAAAGTTCTGAGCCCAGACCTAGTGTTGTTCTCAGACGCGTCCATGACGGGCTGGGGAGCAACACTGGGGGAGGAAGAAGTTTCAGGCCTCTGGAGAGGGGAACAGAGGTCCTGGCACATAAACCTCAAGGAGCTAGAGGCGATTCGTTTGGCACTTCAATGCTTCGAGTCAAGGATTGTGGGACGAATTGTACAAGTCAACTCGGACAATACCACGGCGCTCGCGTATATCAAAAAACAGGGAGGAACTCTATCTCGTTCCCTGTTCTGGATAACGAGGGAAATCTTAATTTGGGCGAAGCTGAGAAATGTAACGATTCTAACGAGATTCGTTTCAGGACAGCAGAACGTTCGTGCGGATCTCCTCAGCCGTCAACATCAAATGCTTCCAAACGAATGGACTCTCCATCCAGAGATTTGCAAGGAGTTATGGAAACTTTGGGGACGCCCACTGGTAGACCTCTTCGCGACGGCAAAAACGAAGAGGCTTCCTATTTACTGCTCTCCGGTTCTAGACCCAGGAGCAATAGCAATAGACGCCATGCTTTGGAATTGGAAGGGGATGGATCTCTACGCCTTTCCTCCATTCAAACTCCTGGGAGAGGTAATAAGGAAGTTTGTGGCGTCGGAAGGAGCAAGAATGACGTTGATCGCCCCCTTTTGGCCTGCAAGCGACTGGTTCACAGAGGCCATGTCATTTCTGGTAGATTTCCCAAGGACACTTCCAGAAAAAATCGATCTACTCAGACAGCCCCACTTCGAGAGGTATCACGGAAACCTCTCCGCTCTGAGTCTGACTGCATTCAGACTATCCAAAAGTTGGCCAGAGCGAGAGGTTTTTCAAGATCGGTGGCAAGAGCTATTGCCAGCGCTAGAAGAACATCTTCTCAAGCTGTCTACCAATCGAAGTGGGCTGTCTTCAGAAGTTGGTGTAGAAGGCAAAATATTTCCTCCTCCACGACCTCTGTGAGCCAGATTGCTGATTTCCTCCTACATCTTAGAAATATAGACAAACTTTCAGTGTCAACGATTAAAGGCTACAAAAGTATGCTGTCAACGGTCTTTCGACACAGGCGGTTGGATTTATCAAATGATAAAGATCTTCACGATCTATTGAGGTCCTTTGAAACCTCAAAAGCTCCACGAGACAAGATTCCCTCATGGAATTTAGATGTTGTCTTAAAGTTTTTAATGTCAGCCCCATTTGAGCCTATGCACGCTGCCTCTTTGAAAGATGTAACTAGGAAAGCTATTTTCCTAACCGCTTTGGCAACAGCTAAGAGGGTTAGCGAAATCCAAGCTATGAGTAAACATGTGGGTTTCAGAGAACACAATGCGGTGTGTTCGCTGAGCCCCTCGTTCTTAGCTAAGAACGAAAACCCATCCAACCCCTGGCCTAAAAGCTTTGATATCAAGGGGTTATCAGAGTTCGTCGGACGAGAGCCAGAGAGAGTTTTGTGCCCTGTCAGAGCTCTCAAATTTTATCTGGAAAAGACCAAACAATGTAGAGGCCCGTCAGACAACCTGTGGTGTTCGGTCAAGAGGCCGGAATTACCAATGTCTAAGAACGCACTGGCGTTCTTCTTGAGAAACACCATCAGGGAAGCTCATTCGTCCTGCACGGATGGTGATCTTAAACTGCTAAAAGTTAATGCTCACGAGGTTAGAGCGGTAGCTACTTCGGTGGCTTTTCAGAAAAATATGGCACTCAGTGATATCCTGGGTGCCACATTTTGGCGAAGCAACTCTGTGTTCGCTTCACACTACCTCAGAGATGTGAAGGCGACATATGAGAATTGCTACTCGCTTGGACCATACATTTCCGCGGATACAGTATTGGGGACGAGAAGCAATACGAACCCCATCCTTTAGAAAATGGATGTGTATGATTTTAATTATGGGTTTGTTTTTTACGGTCGTAGGGTTGGCCGCTTGAGGCGGTCTTCCCTTTAATTAGCCTGAAAGTTATGGGACTAACTTTAGTGAGGCTAGGTTAGGTGGTATTTATTATGCTTCGTTGTCTTCAGTATGGTCAATATGGTCTAGTCACATTGTGGTCACGCTCCCGTTGACAGATCATCTAGAACTATCCAGCTATACAGGAAATTCTAGTTAAGCAGAAGCAGGCTTGGGTGACAGTAATCACGAAGTCAGCTATGCTAACAGGTAGGGAACCAAGATGTCAATCATCTGCATGTGAAATGTTTCCAAAATCCTTCTATTCTGTCCCTTCCCACCTCCAATGGTGGGATTCAGCTATATATATATCTGGCAGGTAAGTGTCATGAACAAAATGATATTGTCATGATACAATAAAGTTTGTTCATACTTACCTGACAGATATATATAATCAAGTACCCACCCACCTCCCCTCAGGGGACAGTGGTAAAGAAAATCTGAATAGAAAATGGGAATGGTTCCCGGTATCCGCCTCCCAGCGGCGGGAATGGGTACTAACCACCTAGCCGACCACTGCGTTTGCCGGGAGTTTCGAAATTCTGTCGGTCGTCGAGAATACAGCTATATATATATCTGTCAGGTAAGTATGAACAAACTTTATTGTATCATGACAATATCATTTTTATTTTCCATAATAGAGACTAAATTTAAATTATGAAATGAGGATAAACTGAGGCCCATTGCAAATTAGTGCCTACAGTGGGTCGAAGGTTGCTAGGCCTACTTCCCCTAATAACTTTTCTAACCTAACCTAATCAAGGGTGCCATATTTTGCATGTCCTTTTATATGTCAGTTGATTGAAGTGCAATTATGATATAAAAGGGTTAAAATTGAATTCATTATTGAATTGAATTCGTTATTAAAGTGCAAATTACTTTAACATTTTTACAGTAGACATAAATGTAAAGAAAATTGCTACGCAGAGGTATCATTTTTAGTATAGTTTTCCAGCTAAACAGAGTAGAAAATGGTGTATATGATGCAGTACATTTGATATCATTTGAGAAACTCACCAAGATGACCTCCTTATTAAGAAATATGCTATCTTTTGGTCGAAGTTTTTGCAACTCTAGTGGCTAGCGCTAAACATTGCAGGGTAGATCTAGGCAATAACACTGCGTCGGGTATTTCTTTGGGAATTACAGTTTCCTGTAGTATTTGGGTTGTTTATTAAGAATTTGCCGTTATTTTTCTGGGGTCAACTGTAATTAACCCCCAGGGGCTAGTACTAAACGTAGCGAAATACATTTGACATCCCACTCCCTAATGGCTTTCATATTCGCTGGTCTATTCCTTGCATTCCGTGCGGAGGTATTGCATAGAATTACCCATTGCAGAAGCTCCACAGGATGCCTTGTTTAGTACCAGGCCGTTGAGGTTGAAATTAAAAATGTAGACAAGCAATAGTTAATTTCTAATTTTACCAGTCATTTTCTCAAATTATCTCGCCTGTACTGCATTATACACACCATTTTCTAAATTGTTTAGTTGGAAAATTATATTTCAGAGACATTTGTGCTGCTGTCTCCTGTATTCTAACCAAGGATTTGATTTGTATTGCTGAGTAAAATACAAATTGCTTAAAGAGATGGCATAGTATGTAGAGTAGGGGTTCATGAATTAATGGGGACAGGGGTGGTTCCAGGGGTTAATTTAAAGATCTACCAAAGTGCAGTCTAACCTGCAAATGAGGTTAGTTCAGAATGAAGAGTGTGTGGCTATTATTTACTCAAAGAACATGGCAATGGAAAAACTTTAAAGAAGTATTATACTAAGATTAGACAGCAACCAGATTTTTATGTATTAGCACTAAATGTGTACAGTGCATACTTGCCGATTCTCCCATTTGTCGTATCTTAATTTCCTTTAAAATCTTTTATAACAGCAATTGAGACAAGGATCAGTATTACTATAAGAAATAGCAGTAATGTAATTAAAATTGTATACTGCAAATTTTAAGTACTTTCAAGCAATATTCTATTTCATTATTTTTCAGTGACACCAGTTTGCAGTAGTAAATTCTTCAGACAGTGTACGCTACGGAAAATTAATAAGAGATGGATAGTATTATGCGTCAGGTGCGAGTTTGCATCATTGGTGCAGGTGTTGCAGGACTAGGGGCCGCCCAAAAGTTGGTTGAGGCTGGGATTAAGGACATAGTTGTGTTGGAAGCACAGGGTCGCATTGGTGGCAGGGTTCACACTGTCCCACATGGTAAGTGTACATATTTAGCAGTTTGATGAAAATTTCCCATTTAAAATCCATTCCACCTTTTTTGCGTAAATTGTTTAGGAAAATGGTGTAATAGTATTCTGTACATAGCCCACACGAGGATACATTGTTTCATAACAGTAGCTAGACAATAAAAATTTTAATTTCTTGGTACCAAAAACTCTGTACAGTATAGTGTTGTGCAGAAGTAGTCAAACATTTGGTAAATGCTGTTGTATCATACATCAGTCGCGTAACAAATTTGGATTGTTGCTCAACTACTGAATCACTATCAGTTTTAGTGCTGTCTTGCAGCAATTCCAAAACATTTCGGTATTTAACTCGGAATACTTAGAATGAGAATTCATGAACAACTGTGTTAGGGGAAGTAATGAGGAGATAATGGTGAAACATCCTAACATGTGTAGACTTGTTATTAACCTTATCTTGTAGATATCTAGTGTGAAACCCCAAGAAATGGTTTTTTTATTGTTAGATGCTATTAGAGGAATATTTTCTGTAACCTTGAGTCATTTTTGTCTTACTAGTATTCCTATATAAATTATTGTATTGGGTATTTCAATAGTATATAGTATATGTATTTTTTCAGGTGATTACCATCTTGAATTTGGGGCCCATTGGATCCATGGGGAAGAAGGGAACGTGGTGTTTGAATGGGCATCTGAAAATGGGTTAACAGAAGATGCCATGTCTCTTACTCAAACAGGTAAATATACTGTGAATTGAGGTTTGCTGGACCTTTCAAGTAAAAGGTAAGAAGGCCATTCTTTGAGAGGATATATATACCCCTTCCCCCTCGAGTACACTAAAAATTCCAATATGATCAATGTTTTTTATGTTCCTCTCTGAAACTGACAGAGATGTTTCAAAAGCACTGTTTTTATGACATTATCAAATTTGTTTTGTGAATACCTGAGATTTTTAGGAGAGTCATAAACTGTATTGCTTATAAAAATGAATCTTTTCATTTTAATCTTTGCACAGACTTGAATCCCCATCACTTCTAACACTGGAACATATTCGAATTTGAATATATTACCTAAGTGCTGGAGTTTTCACATACTTTACAGGTGGAATTGAAAAGGGCAAAGGACCTGCCCGGAAGAAACTTATAAGAGATAAAATGCTAGCCATGATGAGTGAATCGGAGGGAAGGATAGTTGCAAAACTTGATGGTACCTATTTAGAGGTTTAAATTGTAATTTGTTCTCATTTTAGGATATTTTCACGTATATTGTAGAGGCTTAGGGAACACTCTTTCAGGCAAGCCGCAAACCATGCCATTATGCCTGGTTATAAAAGGAGTTGACAGAAAGCTTGGTTGGTATTTATTACAAACAAAGAGAAACTTAACTTTGTGTATATATCTGCTGACAATTACAGTCCTACCCTCTACCTGTCCTAGAGTTTAATAAATTTTTGATAGTGTATTGAAGAATTATGGCTATTTGTGTGTTTGTTTTTGCTTTTATATACATAACTATCTAGCGTTTTATTTGGTTGTTGGTCCTGAATAAACAATTGTGTTTATGTTCTGTTATTGTCTATTGCTCTATTTACATGAACATAACTCTTCGGTAATCTAACTGTCATCTCCTTCTTGGAGCAGAAAAGTCTGCTTACAGAGTATGTTCTTAGGTGTGGTCATGTATCCTCACTCAGTATTACCTGATAGATTCATAAGATCTAAAGGTAAGAGGGATATGTAAGAGAGTTTGTCTAGGTATTGCTGGTGGACTTTGTGTCGTAACCTTATGATTGCCATTAGCAGAGGTGCTTACCCTATGTATTCAAATAACAAGGGCAAATATTGCTCCCACTAATATGTTTGGAGTAACGAGGGATAGTCATCATAATTTTATTATTGACAAAAGTTCAAACTTAAAAGAACGACTTTTGAACAACTGAACCAGGCATAATGGCATTTACAAAAGTGTTAGGCTTTTATCTGCAAATTAATCATTGTACATATTAGATATTTTTGACACAGTATTTACTTGTATGTTTGACAAGACTAAAGATTAACACCTTATTCAACTCCATGGGGCTTGCATCCAGCAGTTTTATTCATGAAAATATTTGCTTGGCATGGAAATTCAACCTCTGCTGTCTTTCTTCATTCATGCAAGACTTGGTGCTTTAGGTAAACTGTCTTATTTAGGACCTGATAATCACTTTGTATGAGTCTGCATGCTAATTAACATTGAAAATCTGTAGTTTATCCAAATAATTTTATCTGTAATATTGGCTGAAGCACAAAATCTAATTGTGTATACGGTTATCAATCACAGTTGTGCCTTGAGTATGTAATGGTCTTATCCTACACTGGTCTCACCTTTGAAATATAATAGTATATATATACCCGTCCCCTCAAATCACACATATACTTATATGCACAGGTAATATGTTAGTACAAGTTTGGCAAAGCATTTATGTTCGTCTCCAGGGGTATAGCTGTATATAAGCGATTTTTTGAAGATATCTTTTACTAAATATAGTACTGTAATCCACTGTCTTCCTGTTAACATTCTATGAGATTGTTAACAGGGGAAATAAGTCCTTGGAAGATGAAATGAGGAGAAGCACTTGATATTTACATTTTTCATTTGCATAGTGGAAATTTAATTAAAACCATGGAAAGAGTTTAAGAATGGGGTAAAGTTTAAGGAAAGTTGGTGGAGAATGTGAGTTTTGGAGAGGATTGTACCACAAAAGTAAGTGAAGATTGATGGCCAAAGAACAGTTTTCTAGGGGTTTTATTGCAGCTAAAGTTAAAATGTGGAATATTTTGCCTAGTGCAGTTGTTGAATCTTCTGATCCCCAAATGTTGAAGTAAAGTGCAAATTCATTCCTGCTTTCTGCTGACATCTCCTGAGTTTAAGGGTACCAGGTTTTTTTCGTATTCCCTCATACTTATCTATTTATCACCTTTTCCTACAACTTGTCTCTACAGTCTGGTTTCACTTTGGAGCCCTTGTAAGTGTATGATAAAGTCCTTAGATTTTGTCCATAAGGATTTTCAGCTGAGGATTTAAAGAAAGAAAGAATGGTAGTAGTACTCTGAACAAAGAAAGTTGCAAAAATATAAATATAAAAGAAAACTTCACATCTTCTTGAAAGTTTCAATAAAAGTTGACAAATGAATGTAAAAAAAAAGTACAAAGAGTAGAGCAGATAAGCTTATCAGTCCAAGGGTAAGAGTGATAGTTCAATGGTGAAATTTTAGAATATCAAGAGTTAAGAGAGCGCCTCAGCGGCGTGGTTGGTATGGTATTAGCGTCCCACCTCAGTGGTCTCGGGTTCAATTCTCAGCCATTCCATTGAGGAGTGAGAGATGTGTATTTCTGGTGATAGAAGTTCACTCTCGACGTGGTTCGGAAGTCACGTAAAGCCGTTGGTCCCATTGCTGAATAACCACTGGTTTCCTCCATGGCAACGTAAAAAGCACCATACAAAAAAAAAAAAAAAAACCCAACCGTGCAAAAAAAAAAGTCAAGAGGGTCAAGAATGTTGATTCTAACCTGCTGTACCATCAAAACTGAGGGCAAATTAAAGAGAAAGTCAAGGTGGCAAGACCAGACCCTAATGACATTACAGACGCTCCTCTACTTATGAACTAGTTACATTCCAAATGACTGTTTGTATCTTTGTTTGTTTTTAAGCCCAACTTGATATACTCAGAGCCATTACATACAGTACCATTCATGTTTTTCATACTAGTACAGCATAAAACTAGTATACTGTATTCCATATCGAGTATCATATTAATTCAAATTATATATGAAACCTAAATACATTAGGTACATTAGGCAAATTATGATAATAATATAGTAAAGTACTGTTTTAATTTACAATCACAATTGTTCGTTTCTCTGAAAGTTCATAAGTTGAAAGTTCTGAAGTAGAGGAGTATCTGTAGTATACACCATCCTAAAGTGAGAGATGGTGCATGATGACAAATGTAGATGAGCAGTCCATTATACTTAGCTAACATTGTTGCCATTTTTAATAACAAAAGTTGCCATACTTAGGTTTCCTTAGCAATCTGCTGTGTTTACTGAAAAGGAGAAAAGAATTATTCTCACTTTGTTCATCTTTATTTGAGCATAATTCCCACTGGTGTTGGGAGCTATGCATTGATAAAAAAGAAAATAACACTTTTCCAGGCATCTTATTTCTCATGCTATAAGGGATCACTGCTGAACTGTTCACCATTCACCATGCCACTAGCAGTAATTCTTAAAGTACTCTATGTTTTGATTACTTATAGATCTTTTAATGTTTTAAAGAATTGTGTACAGAACTTTTTTGTCAAGCCTTGCCCACATTAGAATACTAATTCACAATTACTCTGTAAAGTTGGTGAATATTGTGGATTTCGAATTATTCAAAGAAATCAACTACAGTATGTGATAAGTATAAAGTACTATAACTCCTTAATTATTTTTTAAGTAACCTTCACATGAAGGTAGTAACATAATCTAGTGAAAGTTCATCATTTAAGTTCATTCGTGTTACACATTTAGAAATAGTTTTTCGTTCAGGTTCTTGTTTTTTTATATGGTCCTAGTTGCAAGATCAGGATGTAAATATTGACCTCTCATCAACCATAGGTATAGGAGAGACCATGTTTGTACGTCCCAGTGGAGAGGTCGTTAGCGGGGAAGTTGTGGATGAATTTCGCCTGGCCAGAGACAACATTGAAGAAGACTCACAGAGCATCGCTTCTTTTCCAAAATCCTTCGGAGAATATTTTTTAGAACGGTAGGTCTTTATGTTAAGCTAATGAGAAAGGTTTGTTGTTTGACAAGAATGGCACTCTGTATACTGTTCTGTTGAAGGTATATGCATTATACCATCTCAACTTAGCGTAGAAGTTTCTTCATTTCAGCAGGTAATTTTGGAGTGGCTGTCCGAAGTTCATTTATTTTCCCAGCTTTTTCCGATATAAATGAACTTCAGACACCTGCTTTATAATTTACTGCTGAAATGAAGAATCTTATACACCAAGTTGAGAAGGCAATATATAAGCTCAGTGGCAAACAGAGCTCCATTCTTTCCAATGAAGCTTGCCTCAAAGATGGTCTGTTTATCATCATTATTATTATTATTATTATTATTATTATTATTATTATTATTATTATTATAATCAATTAGTTTTATACATTTAACTTACCTGTCAGATATATACTTAGCTATTTGACTCCGTCGTCCGACAGAAATTCGAATTTCGCGCACACGCTACCTGTAGGTCAGGTGATCTACTTACCTGCCGCTGGGTGGCAGGACTAGGAACCATCCCCATGTTCTATCATATTTTTTCTGTCGGCCATACTGGCAACATCGTTGTGGGTATCTCCGGCTGGATTCGTATTTTGCATCGCAATTGATCTTCGTTTGGACTTCTCGGTGACGTATTTGCATTGATTGTACTGGCATACGCGATTGTGGACCGTTTTTGGAATTTGATTTGGATTGTTCAACATGATGTCTGATTCTGGATATGTGGTGAGAATGTGTGTGAATGTGGGTTGTAAAGTTAGGATGCCGAAGGCATCGATTGATCCTCATACTATTTGCAAGAAATGCAGGATGTATGAATGTTCTTTTGGTAATACTTGTAATGAATGCAAGGATTTGAGTGCGGAAGAATGGAAATCTCTAACCTCATACGTGAAGAAGTTAGAAAGAAACAGGGTGAGGAGGTCTTCTTCCAAACCTTTATCTAGTTCTAGCGGGGTTATCAGTAATATTATACCCTCTTCTCCTTTTACTGCCCCATCTAATGTACCTGCTCCTTTATTAGAACACACAGATTCGGCATCTGAGATTGCGAATCTTAAAGCCGCCCTTCGGAAAATGGAAACCAAAATGGCGGCCTATGAAGGTAAGCAGTGTGATTATTAGTTGCTGTGGATAGTGATATAAGTGTCCCCAGTGCAGTGGAGGGGGCGTCTGATTGTCTTCACAACGCTCCCAGGCCTAGACCTCTTTCAAGCTCCCAAGCCCAGAGGAGAAGGAATGTCGAAAGCCGTAAGGAGGTTGTGGAGGATCCCCAACAGTCAGACGTCCCTTCGGCATTTTCTGTATCGCCACAGAATGCCAGAGAACGCTACAGAAAAAGCGTTCTGCGTGAGTGTTTCTCCTCCTCGGAGAATTCCTCACCTAAAAGAGGTTGGAGATCGGCGGATCTTTCTCGCCCCCTTAAAAGACGTTTGGATGAACCCAGGATTACTTCTAGTCCTGAGCGTTTTCAAGAGGAGGACCATCCAGTAATTAAACAACCGAGGGTAGACAATAATGAAGAGACTAAAAGAATCCTTCGCACTATGCAGGATTCCATCACTTCTCTTGTGGGAGTTCTGTATAAAGACCCTCCCAGAAGGAAAGACGATTTCCTGCCTATTAAGAAGTCTAGGCTATCGAGGGTTCAGACTCGCCATAGTATTTTGTCTTCCTCTGATTTGGAATCGGATTCATCAGCCTTGCATAGGCCGAGCAGGATCCGTTCTCCTGTCAAACGCAGGCACGAGACGCCAGACAAGAGCGTCGAGTTTGCTAGACGTGAAACGTCAGCCAGGCGCGAGCGTCAAGATAGGCGCGTCACGCCAACCAGAAGCAGGACGCCTCCCAGGAGCGAGGCGCCAGGCAAGCGCCAGGACGATACGAGGCGCGAGACGTCAACAAAAAGCAGGACGCCTCTCAGGAGAGAGTCGCCAGGCAAGCGTCAGGACGCTCCAAAGCGGTTGACGCCAGCCAGCAGCATGACGCCTCCCAGGAGCGAGGCGCGAGGCAAGCGCCAGGACGCTTCGAGGCGCGAGACGTCAACAAGAAGCAGGACGCCTCTCAGGAGAGAGTCGTCAGGCAAGCGCGAGGACGCTCCAAAGCGGTTGACGCCAGCCAGAAGCAGGACGCCTACCACGGGAGCGGCTTCTCCTGATAGAGAATCGGTCAGGAAAGAGCGATCTCCTTCTAACCTGGAACTGGAAGAGATTTCTGAGGAAGAAGTTTCAACTAACGAGGGACTTTCCAATTATAAAGTTTTAGCCTCGTTACTTCTAGAGGAGTTTGCGGATTCTCTTAGTCCTGCAGCTCCTCCTTCGCCGAGATCTCTGTTTTCGAGCACAAAAACCCCGAAATCCTCGGCTTTCTTAAAGATGAAACCGGCGATCTCAATGAAGAAAGCCCTCCAGTCTCTAGATTCGTGGCTTTTATCTAAAAAGGAAACTTTGAGAACGGTTTATTGCTCTCCTCCCTCCAAACTGACGGGGAAAAGAGGCATTTGGTATAAGACAGAAGAGGCGATGGGATTGATGCTCCCTTTGTCGGCAGATTCAGATTTCTCGAGTCTTGTAGAGTCTGTGAGAAGATAGTCTCTCAATTCAGCAAAGGCATCCTGGAGTATGTCGGAATTAGATCAGCACCTTAAGGGAATTTTTCACGTCTTAGAGGTGTTCAACTTCCTGGATTGGTCTCTTGGGGTGCTGGCTAAGAAGACGAGTGAGCCAGATTTTCTAGATCCAGAAACTTTGCACAGTGTCCTATCTTGCATGGATAAGGCTGTGCAAGATGGTTCTGGTGAGTTGGCGGCTCTTTTTGGATCTGGAATGTTAAAGAAAAGATCTCTTTACAGTTCCTTTCTGACGAAAGGAGTTTCTCCTTCTCAGAGGTCCGCTCTATTATTCGCACCTCTGTCAGAACATCTGTTTCCTTCATCTTTAGTGAAGGATGTTGCGAGATCCTTGTCGGAAAAGGCTACGCAGGACCTTCTTGTACAATCTACAAAGAAAAGTAGACCTGCAGTTAAGACTCAGAAGAAGGTGGCTCGGACTCCAGTGGTCCCCTTTCGTGGAGCCCCCTTCAACTCGATCAACTTCGGAGAGAAGACCCTTCGACAAGCGAGGGAGGTCTTCCTTCCGCTCTTTTAAAAAGAGCAAATAGCAGCCATGTCCTCCAAGCACAGGTAGGGGCCAGACTTCAATACTTTCTGGATGCCTGGTCCGTAAGAGAAGCAGATCCCTGGACTCTGTCTGTCCTACAGAAGGGGTACATCATTCCCTTCGTAGACAGACCTCCTTTGGCAACATCTTCAAAGGATTTGTCGACGAGTTACAAGGACCCTGGACTGAACGAGACTCTCCTTCAGACGGTGGTGTCGATGAGGGACAAGAATGCAATAGAGCTAGTGCAAGATCCTTTCTCCCCGGGGTTTTACAACCGCCTTTTCTTGGTTCCAAAGGCTTCGGGGGATGGAGACCCGTCTAGATGTAAGCGTCCTGAACAGGTACGTGGAGAAAAAGAAGTTCTCCATGGAGACTTCAGCTTCAGTTCTGTCTTCCCTACATCAGGGAGATTGGATGGTATCCCTGGACCTTCAGGATGCTTACTTTCATGTTCCGATTCACCCATCGTCAAGAAAATATCTAAGATTTGTTGTTCAAGGACAAATCTTCCAATTCAGGGCCTTGTGCTTCGGCCTATCGACCGCCCCTCAGGTATTCACGTATCTGATGCGGAACGTGGCCAAATGGCTTCATTTAGAAGGGATAAACATCTCAATGTATCTCGACGATTGGCTAATCCGGGCCAGTCGGAGAAACGGTGTTTGGAGGACCTACAGTCTACTTTGAACCTAGCAAAGACGTTAGGATTACTCGTGAACCTCGAGAAATCGCAGATGATCCCCAGTCAGAACTTAGTCTATTTGGGGATTCGGATGGATTCTCGGGGTTTTCGGGCTTTTCCGTCCCAGGAAAGGATTGCTCGGGGATTACAAAAAATCTCGAGCTTCCTAGAGAAAGAACGGAGTTCGGTGAGGGAGTGGTTAAGTCTTCTGGGAACCCTTTCCTCACTAGAACAGTTCATTTCGCTAGGAAGACTCCACCTTCGCCCTCTTCAATTCTTCCTAAGAAGAATTTGGAGTTGGAAGAACGGGCAACTTTCGGACACTTTCAGTATTCCTCTGGAAGTAAAGAATCATCTGAAGTGGTGGATTTTTCCCTTAGAAAAGAACGAGGGCTTGTCTCTAGAAGTTCGGAACCCAAACCTAATCTTGTTCTCAGACGCTTCAGAGAAGGGATGGGGAGCGACTCTAGGGACAAAAGAAATATCAGGCCAATGGAGGAAGGATCAGCTAGACTGGCATATAAACTCCAAAGAACTTTATGCCGTTCTTCTAGCTCTAAAAGCCTTCGAGACAGAGGTGTTAGGTCAAGTGGTACAGGTCAACTCGGACAACACCACAGCGTTGGCCTATATCAAGAAACAAGGGGGAACTCACTCTCTTTCTCTGTTCCATATAACAAAAGAGCTGTTGTATTGGGCAAAAGAAAAGAAAGTGACTCTTCTCACAAGATTCGTGAAAGGAGAGAAGAACATCAGAGCAGACAGGCTAAGCAGGTTAAACCAAGTTCTCCCCACAGAATGGACCCTTCACATTCAGGTGTCAAGCTCTGTGGTCCCTGTGGGGCAGTCCACATATAGACCTATTCGCCACCTACCTATCCAGAAGGATAGAGAACTTTTGCTCCTTAGTGGAAGACCCAAGAGCGATAGCGGTGGACGCCATGCTGCTGGACTGGTCAGGCCTAGATGCCTACGCCTTTCCCCCCTTCAAAATGTTAGGAGTGGTGTTAAGAAAGTTTGCGGCATCAAGAGGGACGAGACTAACACTCATCGCTCCCTTTTGGCCGTCTCAAGATTGGTTCACAGAGGTACAGGAATGGACAGTGGACTTCCCAAGATCTCTTCCACACAGGAGAGATCTCAAACAACCCCATTTCGAGAGGTACCATCAAAACCTCCCCGCTCTCGCTCTGACTGCCTTTCGACTATCGAAAGACTTGTCAGAGCGAGAGGCTTTTCAAGCAAAGCTTCAAAAGCAATTGCTAGAGCCCGGAGATCTTCAACTATTCGGGTCTACCAATCAAAATGGGATGTATTTAGAAGATGGTGTAAGAAGAATAAACTGTCCTCTTCCGATACCTCTGTGACCAACATAGCTGATTTTCCTTAGGGAAGAATCAAAATTATCAGTTTCTACCATTAAAGGTTATCGAAGTATGCTTTCGGCCGTATTTCGAAACAGAGGTTTGAGAATTGCAGAAGATAAAGACCTCCACGATCTTATTAGATCTTTTGAAACCTCAAAAACCTTTTCTCCTCGCACTCCGAACTGGAACCTAGATGTAGTTTTGAGATTTCTATCATCTAGTAGATTTGAACCTCCTCTCAACGCGTCGTTTAGAGATCTAACGAGAAAATGTATTTTCTTGTTGTCGTTAGCGACTGCGAAGAGAATTAGTGAAATACACGCTCTAGATTCTCGAGTAGGATTTAAGAGTGATGCGGCAATTTGTTCTTTCCAGACTCTGTTTCTGGCCAAGAACGAGAACCCCTCTAAACCCTGGCCAAAGAGTTTTGAAGTTAAAGGACTTTCAAATCTAGTAGGAGAGGAATTAGAAAGATCTTTATGTCGGTTAGAGCTTTGAAGTTCTATTTAAAGAAGAAGAATGAACTAAACGGATGTAAACAAAGCCTGTGGTGCGCAGTTAGGGATCCTAGTAGACCCATGTCAAAAAATGCATTAGCATTCTTTGTGAGGAACATTATTACGGATGCTCATAATGACTGCACTGAAGACTCTTTCAGGACTCTCCGAGTGAAGGCTCATGAGGTTAGAGCGGTAGCCACTTCATTAGCATTTCAGAAGAACATGTCTTTAAAAAGACATTGTGGATGCGACTTACTGGAGGTGTAATTCAGTGTTCGCATCGCACTATCTCAAGGACGTTAAAGTAACATATGAAAAGTGTTTCTCTCTGGGTCCTTTTGTATCAGCCGATACAGTGCTGGGGCTGGGAGCACATAACGATCCTTAGAAAAATTTGTATTTGTTCAAAATTTTGATAGTACATAGATCTACCTTGTGAGACGAGTTGTTGGTTTTTTCTGCTGATTAGTATGCTTGCTGGCGCTACAAAGGACGTCCGAGCTTGGATCAGTGGGGGGGAAGGGGGTCAATGAAGACGTCTTTACTGACTAGATTGTACAAACATTTTTTTTTAAATTTTATTTTTAATTTTGTACTTTACTGTACGAATGTTTGTGTTTCGAGTTTGTGGTCGTTTGCAAGAGGTTAGGGGATAACTTCTTGCAATCTTAGAACTAACATGGATAGGTTGAGGTGATCGGGATCGATGTTGTGCTCCTTGTATAAGGTCTTGTCAAGTAAGTGGATAAGCACCCATTGACGTAGTCCTTCCAGGATCTACCAAGTAAGCGGGTAAGACCCCTTTGGCAGAACCACAAGAACTCTTAGCCATAGATCAATATCTCCCTGAGGCTCTTGAGACTGTCTAGACTCCTGGATTCTATTCATGAAGTCTTCAGTCTAAACAGGTAGGAACCAAGGTTTTATTTATTTATTACCTACAACGATAGTTGTGATTCCTGTTTGATTCTATATTTAGCTGTCTCTTTCCCACCTCCAATGGTGTGAATCAGCTAAGTATATATCTGACAGGTAAGTTAAATGTATAAAAATGATATTGTTATGATACAATAAAGTTTTATACATACTTACCTGGCAGATATATACAAAATTATACCCACCCTACCTCCCCTCAGGAGACAGGCGGTATAGAAAAAATATGATAGAACATGGGGATGGTTCCTAGTCCTGCCACCCAGCGGCAGGTAAGTAGATCACCTGACCTACAGGTAGCGTGTGCGCGAAATTCGAATTTCTGTCGGACGACGGAGTCAAATAGCTAAGTATATATCTGCCAGGTAAGTATGTATAAAACTTTATTGTATCATAACAATATCATTTTAGTGTGGCTAAACACTCATTTGGTTCAAGGCAACACTTTATTCTTAAATGAGTATTTAGATAAAATATGGGAAGGGAGGAAAGTAAAAGGAAGAAAACAATGCAGCTGAAGCCTAAAACCCTTTAGTACCATCTGCATATGCCATGCAAGGCAGATTCATCACTTGTGAAACTCTGCCTGTCATTATTTTTGTTTTCACAGTTTCAGGAAAGTCAACAGTTGGGGTCAATTAGGAGAAGAGTTAGCAGACTGGCAAGGGCGGTTCCAAAATTGCATCGATGGAACCGACACTTGGTTCCAGGCTTCAGCCAAAGGACATAGCATGTATGTTGAGTGTCCGGGGAATCCAGTAGTAAACTGGAAAAAAGGTGGATATCAGAACCTATTGAATCACTTAAAGGTAATCATATTGATGTAGACAGATTTTTCTTTTCATAAATTAGAGTACTATATGCTAACTTGTTAGTAATTTTTAATGGTCGATAGCCAAGACCACACAATTATACTAAATGTTTCCCTAAGCCATGAAAGCAGATGTGCTTGGGTGTTTGTCGCGTAAATCTGGTGCAATAATTTTGCAGACCATATTGGACTTGTAAATAGGTCATTACTATTGAAACAGCAAAAATCAATGTTTTGCAGAAACAAATCCACAGTTCTTTATGAATGAGTACGTACATCTAAAATAAATATCGACACAGAGCTTTGAGATTTTGTTTGTTCAATGTTTTATTTGTTAATTTAACCCATTTTAGGTCAGGCTTGTTTATATTCTGGATTTAAATCGTGTTTTCAGTTATGTATCTTTAATTTTTCATTTTACTTTGCTTATATGTAATAGAGAAAAGCATTGGAAAATATTTATCATTCACAGAACATATATTATTTGAGGTGAATCTTACCTACTGTTAAATTTAGCTATATCTCCCCGGTGATTAGGCGAGTTGTCATTCAAACAAAAAATTCGCATGGCTGCCTGCCCGGATGACTGTCTAGTTTACCTGTTCTCCACCAGGTGTGTTTCAAATGTTTTAGCTCTTGTCAGAATTCTCCTTGCCGCCATTGCGGCTAGGCGATTGTCAGTATTCTATGAAGTATGGCTGTTTTACACCTGTTTACAGTATTGTAATTTCATTTTCCTAGGATATCTTCCACCGGAAGTAAAGATATCTTCCACCGGAAGTAAAACCAATAACATCAGGCTATGTAGGAATGTTTTGGTGTAACCAGGATGACCTACATTCCTTTGTAATGGCAGGGGTACAGAGTGTGATTTTGGAACTAATAGATGGAAGAATGTAGGGATTTGTTCTGAGAAATTTATGCCTGAATATGTCAGATATAAGAAAGACTGGAACTAATAGATTGCGAGAGCAATTTGTTAGATCAGGACTTAAACCTGTCAGGCTATCCCTACTGAGACTAGGCATTTTAGTAGGCTAGTATTGACTTCCATTGTAGCTCCACCTTCTGCTCCTCATTCGGTTCAGGAAAAGCGTAACGAGAAGTTAGAACATTAACCTATGTCTAGTTCTAATACAATTTGAACTTAGTTCGTGACGGGAACCTTCCGAATCCCTCCAGTGTGCGCTCATTTTTGCGTTCCCTGTTAAAAGTAAGGTGTTGGTGCCCTCGTCTGTACGTAGCCCGAGCCTAGGACTCCCCTGCGACAGTTGGAAACATCCGCTGCCAGGGAACTGGGTCGGTTCTCGGGACGATGGGATTCTGTGCCCTCCAATACCTACTTCTCCCTTTTCATGGTCTGAATATTGTTTAAAGCGTTCGCCAAAGGACTGTTAAAAGAGGCGGGAGCATTGTTGTAACTCCTCTCCCACCGCCTCCCACTTTTGGCGCCTCGTTCTCTCTCTTGTCGACTTGCGGACTGTGGACCAGGGTTCCCAGACATACGATAATTATCGTATGAGTAAGGTAATTTGACCATCTGTACGATAAACGATTATTAATAAAAATATGATAATTTGAAGAGATTTGGTATGATAATTTGGTCTGATACATCGGGGAACCCTGATGTGGACATTGTTGACTCGTGTGAACTGTGAACGCAGTTGACTCATGATGAGTGCAGACTTGGCCGAGTCCCGAGTCGCTTAAACTGTCTTGTTCTCAATGAGTCGTCGTGGATTCGATACAGCACTCAGCTGCTGTCACCTCTTATCAATAAGTGTCGCTTTGTGTCGCCAAGGGTTGCGGAGAAAGAGCAATCCTTTAAGCTCTTTGTTTACCTCCTGTCGGCAGCTGTCTCCTCCCGTCACCCGCTGACGGAAGAAGAGTTTCAATAGAGTTGGAGGAACTCGTTTGGGCCTGTCGGCGTTTGTTGCCACAATACGCTTTGCTGTATCCTCATTTTGTTGAGGATAGAGCCACATAGAGAATATATCTTAATTGTCTTAGCGTGTTTTGGCGCACTCTAAATTATGGAGAAGAGAACCAACGCTTTCTCCAATTTGAGAGCATTTCGTAACTTTTCTCGTCCTCGGACACAATCTCCCTTTGTCTGCCTTGGCTTGTCGTCTTGTCTTTTAAAGTCGAGGAGAGCCAAAGGCCGACTTTCGCTGTTCAACACTTAATGGTCCTTTAACCGTCTTTAATAGGAGGTTCGCTTTCTTTCTCTTTCCTGTGGGGAAATGAACTCGAGACTGACAGACATGCTGATGGATTTTCAGTCTGCTTGAGTTATTACCTTTTATATACGTTGTCTCGTCTCTGCGACTTCTTAGAGAGGTGGAGACGCCAACCCAGCGGGAGTTTTAGTGAGGAAACAAGTAACTAATTTCTGATGCTGCAGGGTAATGTCCTCATGCTTATACTCACTCTGTTTGGAAGAAGTGAGAACACTTTCGCTTCCTGGCTGATTATGCATCTCGGGATTATCTATTTGTAGTCTTATTTTATTCCTTTCGGGGATAAGTGTAGATTCAGGTTCTGGGATATGGACAGTTGCAGCCTCCTAACATGCATGGAGAGACTTGGGACCAGTACTTTATATGGTGGAGATGGTGAAGGGCAGTTGTGATTCTTTGTGATTGCCCTCCACTGGTTTATTCTACTTCTTATAGCTTCCCTTGTCTTCAGCAGAGATCTCTCATAAGTCTCTTTTAGTAGGAGATTGTATATAGATGGAATGATGGTCCAAGGGTAATTCTTTAGGAAGACACCCATTGTATATAGAGGGAATGATGGTCCAAGGGTAATTCTTTAGGAAGACACCCATAAGTAATTGGAGATATTCTTGGACATTTGGAGACTGAATAACAGTAAGTGTCTGCCCATATACTTGTTGGTTTTCTAGCATGGTTTTAGTGCTTTGCCAAAGAATGGTCATACAACCACAGTCATGCAAGTTCCTTCAAGAGGTTTTTACCAGAAGGTATTGCTGTTCTGTGCACTTTGTTTGGGTTAGTGTGCAGCCCTTTATAATTTATGTCAGGGACTTGTTGCCATTGGTAGATGGTGTCGACTTTAGGAGCAAGACACGTCTACTGAATCAGTGATTCAAGTTAGCCCACTCTGTCAACAGTATTCCAAAGGCCAAGGACCTGTTGCTTCTTCTGGCCCAATTTCTATGCATTATATTGTTAATTCTTTATATCCCCATTCTTATCTAGTGATGTGGGGATGATATTTAATTATGCATACTTCCTATATGGTAAGGGCTTTTCCTCATTAGGAAACATGGCCTCACTGGTTATTTTCAGATAATCATGCTCAATTAATGTACAGTTTCAGCATAAGAACTACGACTTACAAATAACTTTCATTAAATTTGTAAATAATCCAGAACCAACTTTGGCTCCAGGACTGTAGGAGGGACACTGTAACCAGGAATCGTCCGTTTGGTTCTTAAACCTGAGTCCAAGTTTTGGTCTTTTCCCTCTGTCATGCAACACAGAGTTTAACTAGTGTCATTACGCATTCATGCAACATAAAATAGTCAAACTACACCTGGTAAAACTTTTTTAGATGTCAGGGCAGTGGAAAGACATCAGGATGCTTAGCAGGTTTATTCCCAGTCAGAAACAAAGTCTTTGTGGGAAATTTGCTGCTTTGAGTGAAATGAAACTACATATTGGTTTGATCATCCATTCTGTGGAAGGACAGTGCTTTATAAATTGGGGATTCAGGAAAAACAAGTGCCTTGATATCCGAAAGTTTGGCACTTGGTGTGGATTTAAGGAAAACTCATTTCGCTGCCTAGCATGTAGATGAACAGGGACCTCCGAATGATTACTACTACTTTGTTGGCCCTCAGGCTTGAGCAGTGAATGTTTCCTTAAATTTTGCCTAATTCAGACTCATAGGCCTGCCCCTGGTATCTACTCTGAATTCTATTGAGCAATTTCATGTTCAAGAATTGCTTAGTCTCCTGTAGAGCCCTTGTAGCCTCAGGACAAAACTTTTCAGAATTTCCAATGCTCTTGGTAGATGTCTCATTCTTCCGTTGAGAAGAAATCAACTCTACTACACAATTCCATACAGTTCCATTGACATAAGCATCTCCTTAACTGCTTGGAGATGTTAGAATGTCTCCTCCCAATAATAAGATTTTCAAGTTATCATAGGATCTGTCCTTAATTTAAAACTGCCATGGCCTGGGGTCAGAAGCAGTGGTCTGTGTGTCGCTGAGGGTACCATTCTGGAGGAATTTTCAGCACCTGGAACCTTGTAGACATCAATGTTTTCTGTTTAGAGGAGATAAGACTTTTCACTGTCTACTTCCAAAGTTATCGTTCTCTACGTACTTTCCTTGGTATTGCATCAAGTACTCTTGGATCTTGCTGAGGACCTGCACTGTAAGGTCAACGTTGAGATTGAAGCCCCTTCATCTCTATATCAGTCTCTCTCTGGAGTGTAGATGTGGGTCTAAACTTTATCTGAATTTACTGTAAAACCTTTTATTTAGCAGTGGTTAATAAGTAAATTTACTGTCAGCACCCTTCTTTAAACTGGTGTAAAGGAAATACTATTTTAGCTTTCTGCCTTAGAGCTGAGGGTGATGTTAAGGCTATGCTTTACAGTTCCCTGTAAGAATTTCAATTTAACCCCTGGGGGTGGGGCGGGGGGGACTTCTCTATCCTGTTGGGCATTTAATTTAAAGGTTAAACCTAGAACATTTTTATCATCCTTTTTAGAGACCTTGAACATCTTTGTCAAAGGTAAATGCTGGAAGAGGCAAAGTTAACCTTTGGTTTTGTGGTTTTAAGAAAAACATATGTTGTGGTCAAAGGTTAGCCTGGAAGTGGCAAGAATCAACCTTTTGTTTTGTGGTATTAGAAAACCAGGCTGTCTTGCCAATGGTTAAGCTTAAAGGCAAAGTTAACTTTTTGTTTTGTGCTTTTAGAAAACCTAAAATGTATTTTGTGAAGGTTAAGCCTGGAAGAGGCAAAGTTAACCTTTTGTGTTGTGATTTTTAGAAACTTATAACGCCTTTGCCAATGGTTAAACATGAAGGCAGAGTTAACTTTTGTTTTGTGGTTTTAGAAAACCTAGATGTATTTGTGAAGGTTAAGCCTGGAAGAGGCAAAGTTAACCTTTTGTTTTATGAATTTTAGAAACTTTGTCAAGGAACACAAGGTCCCCTGTGACATAATGGATAGGCAAGTGCATGAGAACTAGCTCCATATCTTTTACCTTATTGAAGTTAAACATTCATAATGTGAGCAGTAGTTGCAACTTCATTTAGTGTTAAGTCAATTTGTCGCTCCAGAATAGGATTGATGTGTCACAGTAGAAGTACAATTCAGTTTTTGCCCGAACACTACCTTAAGTATACAGAATTGTGTTTGAAAACAGTAAAGCCCTTAATCTGCTACTAGTAGTGGGTAGTCTTTTCCTGAACCGAAAAAGAGCAATTCTTTAGGCTCTTTTGTTTAAATTCCGGGTTTTAATATTTTGGGGAGGTTGAAGGTACAAATTTCGTATAGGAGCATACCTTTATATTGTAAAGGTATTCATTTTAAGTGACTGTCGTTTGATAGGGCTTTTGGACCCAGGCACAGGGGTCCCTCATACCGCCTGCGTTTCATGCTGGCTGAATCGAAGCCGTTTTCTCCGCAAGGCTGCTCTTTGCTGCATACGTATGAGAGCCTTGCTCCCTGAATGGAATCCAACTTCTGGTGGTAGTAAAATCCACCAAGGATTCCAGATCAGGCGAGAATGTTTTGGGTTTCGTATAAGAAACCTTTAGTTCGAATGGCTGAGCGGAATTTTGTCTAGCTGCACTACCCACCATCCTCTTCTTAATGTGGGAATCAGCTAAATTTAACAGTAGGTGAGATTCATCTCAAATAATATAAATTTTCATAATAAAATTTATTATTTGGATACTTACCTACTGTTAAAGTAGACCCACCCAGCCTCCCCACAACTTAGTGGGCTGTTAAGGAGAATTCTTACAAGAACTAAAACATTCCAAACACACCTGGTGGAGAACAGGTAAACTAGACAGTCATCCGGGCAGCCATGCGAATTTTTTGTTTGAATGCCAACTCGCCTAATCGGCGGGGAGATATAGCTAAATTTAACAGCAGGAAAGTATCCAAATAATAAATGTTATTATGAAATTTATATTTTCTTTTGAGACCTTATGTTAGAAATCATTCCCCTGGCATTTGGTAAATTAGAGCATATTATTTTTTGGTTTGCCTCTTCAAACATATCAGTTTTGGGTTTCAGTGCTTTTACTTATTTCAGGGAAGTTTATCGCCATCTCAGTTGCTTCTTGAGACTCCTGTCATGTGTATAGATTGGGATGTGACGTTATCAGACTCCAGTAAAGGATGTATTGTTCATTTAGAGTCTGGTGGGACCATCCAAGCAAATCATGTCATCTTTACGCCTTCTCTTGCTGTGTTGAAGGCGTGTGCTAAAGATCTCTTCAGTCCCCTTCTTCCTGCCAATAAGCTGAGGGCCATCGAAGTAAGTTAGGTTGTTGCTCCAGTAAGTTTTAACCTCTGTTTTTTACATTCTTCATTGTTGCGAGCTAAGTTTTGTATTGCTTATGCAATCATGCATGACTGAATGCAGTTGATATGGTTGCCATAGAAATATAACCTAAAGTGCTATAGATGGGGAGGGACTTAAAGGGAGTACTGTACTGTATATATGGAAGACTTATGCCAAGATAATTTGAGATTGAGTTAATTCCAGATATTTTAAGAGATGAGTCATTGTACTTCACACGGTGCACTGTAGGAATTACTTAAGGTTCTTTGCAGTGTCCCTTCTGCCCCTTTCATTCCTTTTAGTATACATACCTCTGTTTATATCCTCTTTCTTCTTTCTTACTTTCTACCCCTCCTAACAGGTCTCAGTGCTTGACCTTTTACCTAGATTTTAAATTTGGTCCATTTTTTTTTCTTATGAATACAGTTAGTATACAATTGGTCATTTTGAATTTTGTGTTTAATTTTCAGGGCTTAGGAATTGGATGTGTCAATAAAATCTATTTGAAATTTGCAAAGCAGTGGTGGCCAGAAGACTGTGATGGTTTTAGTTTATTGAGGGACCTGAATGATGTTCCAGCTAAAACAACAAGGGAAGTAAGTGAAATAGAATTTTGTTCATGAAACTTACCTGACAGATATATATATAGCTGTATTTTCTGAAGTCCGACAGAATTTAAAAATTCGCGGCACACGCAGTGGGTGGGCGGCCAGGTGGTATACCCTTCCCATTCCGCCGCTGGGAGGCGGATATCAGGAACTATTCCCATTTTCTATTCATATTTTTTTCTGTCGCCGGTCGGTAAACAACTGTTTACAGACCTCCGCCTAGGATTTTGAAACTTCATTAGCCACTTAAGTATCCTAATTATTCTTTCGATTATTAACTTGGATTTGTGGCTAGGCATACGCTATCGTAAATTTTTTCATTGCATTTGATGTCTGAAGCTAGTTAGCCTAGTTTCAGACTTTGTTGTCTGCATGGTAAGGTGAGGCTACCGGAACTTTCGGTAGACACTCGCTTAGTATATATGACGTTTACATGTTTTCTTTGCATAAGGTAATTAGTGTAATGTGTGACTGATTACGGAAGAAGGAGGATTCATTTACGCATTTTAGAGCGTGTTAGAATCAGGAGTTTTCCTCCACAGTAAACAGAAGTTAGAAATAATGAACCTTCTAACCTCCTGTAGATTTTATTTTGCCTAACCCTGTGGTATGGCTTACGAGCCTAGAAGAAGTGTCTGCTAAAGGATTACATCAAGTAATCTTAGACTAAAGTGCTCGCTCTCCAATCAGTGTTTGTGAAGTGTAGTGCCCCTTGTGTTGTGGAGGGGGCGTCAGATCGGCCCCATAATGCCTCTAGGCCTGGACCTCTGTCGGACTCCCCAGGACTCAGGGAGAGGGCATGTCGAAAGCCGCAAGAGGGTTACGGGGGCTCCCCACCGATCTGGGCGTCCCCTTCGGCAGAACCTGTTGACTCTTCCCAGGCTGCTAAAGATCGTGCACGTGCACGAATCTTGAAGGATTGCTTCTCGTCCTCCGAGGCGTCCTCCCCACACAGGGGTTGGAGTTCTCGGAAGGACTCGCGCCCCCTAAAGAAGCTTTAGAGAAGAGGACGCTTCACGTCCTCTCTCTCGTCACGAGAGGATGAAAGAGTAAAGAGACCACATTTTCCCTTTTAGAAGAATGCACTGGCTCTTTTCCTAAGGGACATTTAAGGAGCTCATTCATCTTGCCAGAAGAGTGATTGAGCCTCCTGCGAGAACGCTCATGTATATATCATTTATACATTATTAAGGAGGCGCTTCATTCATCTTGCCAGAAGAGTAAGTGATTTGGACCCCTTCCTGCGGAGTTTGACCGTTCATGTATACATCATGTAATACATATTAAGGAGGTCTCATTCATCTTGCCAGAAGAGTTGATTTGAGCCTCCTGCGAGTGAAACGCGGTGGAACGTCATGTATATGAACGCTCATGTAAATATCACTTATACATTATTAAGGAGGTTCATTCATCTTGCCAGAAAGAGTGATTTGAGCCTCCTGCGAGTGAACGCTCATGAAGTTAGAGCTGTTTCAACCTCGCTAGCATTCCAAAGAATTTGGTAATCAAGGACATTCTTGATTCCACCTTTGGAGGAGCAACTCAGTATTCGTCTCCTCTCCTCATTGCGCTCCGTATACGTTATGTAACGTTTCGCTTTACTTCGATAAAGCAAGCTGATAAGTTTGACGGCCGGCAAGCTGCTTTGCACAGTCAAACAACTTATGTCTCTGGTCGGCATAAGAAGGGCAATTTAGACGTGAGGAAGCTTTTGGAGGTGCTCGACGTCCTATAAGTAGAGACATTCTCCAGGACGCTCGGCAAGCACCTTGCGGAAGACGAAAGCCATACGTCTTCCTTTAGTGTTCACACTCTTCAGGAGCAGCGTGCGGCTCTCCATGGAGACTCGCATGAGGACGTCCCTTAAAAATATTCAATGTCATACGCAAAACGCGGTTCGTCATAACATTGAGATGTTGGCAAGGTGTCGCTCGCCAGGACTCCTCTTGGCGGCCTTGCATGCATCAAGGCGCTCAACGAGTTCCTCTCTGAAACGTCGTTAGAAGACTTGGTGTTCTCTGCTCAGACACGCTCGTAGCTAAGCAGGACGTTTTTTGAGGACGCTCAGGCAGGACGCTTTCCCAGGACGCTAAGCAGGACGCTCGGCAGGACGCTTTTGAGGACGCTCAGCAGGACGCTTTTGAGGACGCTCAGCAGGACGCTTTTGTGGACATTCGCCAGGACGCTTCGGTGGAAGCTCGGCAGGACGCTTTGCGAGAGAAAAGACTTGTTGAAGGCGTCTTATTTGCTGTTGAGGACATTTCTTTACAGAAATTTTTAAAAGGATTCGGAGTTAGCGGAGAGACATACCCGAATTTTTTTCTTCGATCCCTCTTTTCTCTCATCGATTTCTTTGAGAATCGGGAAGATTATATACTCGGATTCCTGGGTGACTTTCGGTCATGTTAAAGGGTTTTCCCCTATTAGCAAAGTGCTAATAATTTTGTCAAGTCAGGACGTTTTCCCCATTGTCATTTAAGTGGGGGACCCTCAAAATAAATGGGGTAGTTCTCATTGACATAGATTTTAACGTTTTTATCTAAGTTTAAGCGGAATAAACTCATTAACAAATTTCGGAAGAGCTCTCATTCATTTTCAGAGGCTCATCCGGGGTTTAAGAGAAAGACTTGTAGACTATCCAGGAAGTCTTTTTTTTTTTGTCCATATCATAAGAACATTGAACGGTCTTTTTGGCGATCCTCGGTTCTCTCCTTGATGATACTCTATTCGATGTTAGCTCCCTTTTCTTGGAAAAGAGTCTTGGCAAAGAGTCAAGGAGTTCTTTTAAAAGTCTCGTTCATTAGAACGTGGACAGTCGTTTTCCTTTCTTTCTCTCTTCCTCGTCCAGGAAAGATGTAGTAGAGAATTCGATGTTCAAATTACTACAATACTTACGTAGTTTATCTTTGCGTCATTTTGCTAACGCATGGGACGCAGTCATATACGGCATATTCGTATTTACCTCTGCGGATAGAAGCCGAAAGAACTGTTGTTCTAATGTATTTATTTGACACTCCCTTCAACCTTCCAAGAGTTTTCGGAGTAAGAACAAACTCTTCAGGTATTGTTACGAACAACACCAACTCAGCTTCTGTATTTAGCGAATTCTGTTTCGTTTAAATAGGCCTGCTTGAGAGTTTCCTTTTGCTCGATAATATCATACCTATTCCTTCGTTAAAGGGAGTAGCTGGCAACTCAGGCAGATAGTATTCTTCTGTTCACCATTGAAGCTTTCCTTCGAGGAAGACTTCTCCTTCACTCTTTTTGATAGAGATCGAAGGTGGTCGATCTCCAATCCTTATTTTGTTTTCTTGAAGGAAAGAATTTAGGATGGAGATCGTTGTTCAGAATACTATAAATATACTACGTATATTAACCTCGCGACATGATTCTACTAAGCAGTTGAATTGTCCGAGGGGTAGGCGCATATCCTAGTTATTCTACGGATTGCGACTTAGACGAGAAGTATTCTAATTGAACTGCAACACCAACTCAGCTTCTGTATTTAGCGAATTTTGTTTTCGTTTAAATATGCCTGCTTGAGAGTTCCCTTTTGCTCGATAATTTCATACCTATCCCTTCGTAAAAGGAGTAGCTGGCAACTCAGGCCACATAGTGCGAGACGATGATCAAGGCTGCTGTTACTGTGGATCTACGCAGTAGCCGGCTAGCTCGGTGTCATGCGCGGTTGGTTACGTCTCTCTCCCTTGCGGGAATGGCTGAATAAAACCCGTCTCTCTGCCCTACAATCATGGATTTTAGCCTCGGGTTGAGGAAATTTCTAGTAATCTTGAATGATCATACCTGCCGTTTACTTAGAAAATTTCAACAAGATATCTCTTATACTTGTTAGGTGCGGGTTTACCGCACGGTAACATTCTGTACGAATCTACCGCGGCATAGCACTATAAATAATGCTCTCCTGCTTATGCAAAGCGCAGCCTTATTTAGGGAAGGAAGCAGGCGGAGTGAGGGAATGGATGAGTTTGCTGGGGACCATTTCCTCGCTGGAGAAGCTTGTTTTCCCTGAATAAACAGCAATTCAGACCTCTACAAATTTTCCTCACGAAGAAATTGGAATAACATCAAAGATCTTGTAATTCTAATTTTCTCTCAACGGCTTGAGGATCACCTCGGGTGATAGCGAGAGGGTGCCAGACATCCGAACAGAGAACAGATGTTCTGGCACATTGTCTGAAAGAATTGGAAGCCAAATTGGTCGGCTCTCCAGTTCCTCGAAGGGTGAGGTTGGATCGAGTGGCCCAAATCATCTCGGATAATTTCTCAGCTCTCTCATAGCTCGAGAAGGAGAATTGGTTATGGGCTTGGGCACGGAAACCGTAACGATCCTCAAGAGGTTCGTTAAACTAGTGCACGTCCGTGCGGGTCTTCTCGATCGAAGGCAACAACTACTGAGGTGTGAGGATTATGTCGAAAGTGAGGAGAGACTGAGGGCGTCCTTTCGTTAAGTTTTTCGTAATATTGAAGACGAAGGAGCTTCCTCTTAAGTTGTTCCCTTATTCATGATCCTAGAGGATTAGCTTTAGTCGCCACATGTTGGCCTCTAAGAGGTTGGATTCACAGAGGTCAGGTAATTCAGAGAATTGTCCAAAGACCCTTCCCGAGAGAATCTGTGTAATCGAACATCGTCACTTAGTGAAGTATCTAATATCTCTCCTCTCTGACTCTGAAGGCGTTCAGACTATCGAGAAGCGATAAGAGCTTCAAGATTAATGGCAGTCTCTTGGCCAAGGCAAAGCAGTGCTGCCTATTTTCAGTTTTCAATCGGAGGGGGCCGTTTCTGGAGGTAGTGAAGGGAAATGACTGTTCCTCCACCTCGACCTCTGTGAATTTCGTTATGGTTCTATCTTTCCGTATGAAGTATGAGATAAGATAGAAGTCCTAACTATTGTAGAATATGCAAATATGTTGTTGACGGCCTCTAGGCTCAGAGATTCGGTTCTGTCAAACAACAAAGCTTCACGATCTTTGAGGTCTGTGGAGATCTTGAAATTCCTCTGGATCAAAGGTTCCGGCATGGAACTTAGACGTAGTCTGAGTTTCTGATGCCAAAAGCATTTTGAACCTATCCTTTCTGCGAACTTAATACACGTGACCAGAAAGGCTAATATTCTAACCGCTCTAGCCACGGCAAGGAGGGTTAGTTGAGGTTTTAGCCATCATCAGTTGGTTTTGGCTTTAAAGGACATAATGCGGTCTGTCCGCTAAGCCTTCCGTTCTGATAGAACGAAAACCCTGTCTAACCATTGACCCGAAGGCTTGGAGACCAAGGGTATGGCACAAATTATTGGGCAAGGGCATTAGAGAGTCCTGTGCCCTGTAGGTCTCTCAAGTTTTATCTTGATAAAACTATAGAAAGTCAAGGTCAACAGACAATCTGCGGTGTTCCGTAAAAAGACCAGACTAGTTCATGTCCAAGAACACCCTGGCATGATAGCCAAGGAGTTCTTTTAAGAGGTCTCATTCATTATGTTTGCATAAAGATTTGAGATTTTTTCTTAATATCAATGCTCAAGGAGGTGAGGGCGCGGCCTCGGAAGCATTTCAACAGAGCATGACACTCAGTAAACATCCTGAGTGCCACGCTTTTGCGAAGCAACTCTGGGTTCGCTTCACACTCCCGACAATCTGCGGTGTTCCGTAAAAAGACCACCCAATGGTTCATGTCCCGAGAACACCCTGGCATTTATGCCAAGGAGTTCTTTTAAGAGGTCTCATTCATTATGTTTGCATAAAGATTTGAGATTTTTTCTTAATATGAATGCTCAAGAGGGTGAGGCGCTCGGCCTCGGAAGCATTTCAAACAGAGCATGACACTCAGTAACATCCTGAGTGCCACGCTTTAGCGAAGCAACTCTGTGTTCGCTTCACACTCCCGACGGGATGTGAAGACGACATTTCGATCCGTAAGTCGCTAGGACCATACATATCCTTAGATATATTATTGGGTGCAAGAAGCAACACGAATCCTATCCTATAGAAAAGGGATAGGCTGTTTGTGTGCTTTTAACTTTGAAGGGTTGGTCGCTTGAGGCGCGTTCCTTTTCTTTAGCCTAGAAGTTATGGAACTAACTTTGATAGGTTAGGTCAGGTGGTGGTTTTAGCTTCGGTGCCCTCAGAAGTATGGTCATATGGTCTAGTCACATTGTGGTCACGCCCCCGTTGACAGATCATCTAGAGCGCACCAGCATTACAGGTCTCTACCTCGCTGGCAACTCTAGTAACGCAGAAGCAGACTTTGGTGACAGTAATCACGAAGTCGGCTATGCTAACAGGTCAGGAACCAAGATGTATATCATCTACTTAATTTAGTTTCCCAAAAATCCTATTTTGTCTCTTCCCACCATCCGAAGGTGGGATTCAGCTATATATATATCTGTCAGGTAAGTTTCATGAACAAAATGTTATTGTTATAATACAATTAAGTTTGTTCATACTTACCTGGCAGATATATATAATTAAAGTGCCCACCCACCTCCCCTCAGGAGACAGTGGCACTGATAAAATATGAATAGAAAATGGGAATAGTTCCTGATATCCGCCTCCCAGCGGCGGGAATGGGTACTACCACCTGGCCGCCCACTGCGTGTGCCGCGAATTTTTTAATTCTGTCGGACTTCAGAAAATACAGCTATATATATATCTGCCAGGTAAGTATGAACAAACTTAATTGTATTATAACAATAACATTTTTATAAGATTAATAGTACTATACATTCTTCTTCACATTGGTCAGTGCATGGGAAGAAGGACTAATAAAAATAGGCAAAGACCCAGAAATGTACAGACATATAAGAATGAAAAACAGAACAGAGGAATGGTACAGCAAACCAATGCATGGACCGTACATGAGAAAGACTAAAGAACTGGCCATCAACGAAAAATGGCAATGGCTACAGAGGGGAGAGCTCGAGAAGGAAACCGAAGGAATGCTAACAGCGGCACAAGATCAAGCCCTAAGTACCACATATGTCCAAAGAACAATAGATGGAAATAACGTTTCACCCATATGCAAAAGTGCAACATGAAAGACAAGACCATAAAGTTCAGACCACCTCAGTCTTTGAAATCTCAGTCTTTTTTCCAACATCTTAATACATACCACTTCTATCCACCAGTCCTCATTTGTAATACAATCTTCCCATGATACTCCAACAATGGCTCTTTATGTTGTGTGGTTACACCTCAAAATCTCCTCCATTTTCTTGGTCAAATACTCCAGTATGACTGATCATAACAGCTAAGATTGATTGTGAAAGAGTAAGCCTTTTACTAAGTTTGTATTCTGATTTTGATACTTGATAAATGGTGTGTGTTAGATACTCTGTATCATTGCCCAGTTCTTTCTTTTGTCAACAGAACTGGGAAGAAGCATTAGTTGGATTTTACGAAGTTGTCAAGCAACCAAATATGCTTTGTGCGTGGATCTGTGGAGAAGCTGCAAGACAAATGGAGAAAACTTCAGAAGAAATGGTTTCTGGACGTTGCATAGCCTTGTTGCGCAAGTATTTGGGTTCGCAGTTCGATATTCCCGATGCTGTTTGGTGCAAAAGGTAAAAAAGTATACTGTAATAGTAGTAGTAGTGTGCTCATTATTTACTGTTTTGATATTTGTGAAATATGATGTTTAGCCTGTAGTCATGTTGTGGTTCAGACTTTTGATTGTCATAAATTAATTGAATGTTAGAGTAATTGTTATAACAAATACGATCACATTTATGATAACCCTTTATTGCATAGGTTTCTTGCACTGTGATTATATTGTACTGAAATGAATTGACATAATTTGCTTGACCGATTTAGGATAACCCACGCTGGAAACAAGAAGGAATATCCCAAAACTGTTTGTGAATTATTGTTTAACACTGAACTTATGGTTGTAGTGTAAATAAAGAACTATCACTTATACTCTGCTGTATTTCCAACAGACAAAGAGGTAAATATGAATTTTTGGTAAAGTACAGGAACAAAACAGAAAACAAAGTTTTTAAGATGTTAGTGCTAGTACATCTCATTTCAGATCAACGTGGTACTCCAATCCGTGGACTAGAGGCTCTTACAGCTTTCGTAGTATGGACTCTGAAGCCTTAGATGTTTATGCTGCTGACTTAGCAAAGCCACTGGTTGATCCAGCCAGTGGGAAACCAGTATGTTGACTGAATAATGTTTCTGGTTTTAAAGTTTGTCCTTACTACTAATTTCCTTGAACAATGTGTGTACAGTAGTAATATTTCCTCCTATCACATGTCATGAGTGCATATAGTTCTTGGTGAATATTGTGTATTTCTGGGCTCAGCTCGTGTCGGCCTATGAAAGGATCCCTAATATCATTCTTTCTAGGTAAAATTAATCTAAAATTACCAGAGAAAAACAAAATTAAGAAAATGTCAGTAAAACTGACTCGCTCACTCTTAAAAAGAAGTGTCGGTATGGTAATAGGGGCGAGTGGGAACACTACCACGAGACATTCACCAATTAGACCTTCCAATCAGAATCCTCCCACAAGAGAGAGCTGATACCAACGGGCGATGCAGCCGACTACTACTACTACTAGAGGACGCCACGGACAGCAGCGCCCCGCCTAGTGGTTCATCCTTAATATTTAGCGCTAGCGTACAGACGCATTTTTCTCTGTGCTGTGCCTTTTACGGGATTTATTATCTTCTTCGATATGGAACGTTCTGCAATCGCAACGGCTAAGTTAAGTGCCTCATAAGTAATGTTTTACTATTATTTTATCTTCCGGGAACCAGTATTTTCCTTCTAATAGGTCATATACGGTTTCCCGGTTGTCTCGTGGCGGCGCCATGCTGCCTTGTTAAGAATTCCCGGTCCTCCATACTGGGACTTCTTATACTTATGGGCTTACCTTTTACGTTCATCGTTTTTCATCGAGTTTTAGCTAGATTAGCCCCCTTACCATTTCTCTTAGTTTGGTATTTAGGGCTATTATTATTGTTCCAGCCCAGCATCCCGGCTCTTGCTCTTCATCGGCTTTCCGCTGGCTCCGAGTAGGCTTCTGTTCCTCGGAACAGTTTGCCTCCTCCTGGCTTCTTTTTCTTCTACTAAAAGTGTCTTTTTCCATCTTTACGATGTAATTTTATTCTATTTTAGGGTGTTAGGCTAGCCTAGGTGCATGTTCCATGATTTGGTACAGCCTGGTTCACGTGGCCCTCCCACGGTTGTGTTGCTCGCGGCTTAAGCCACTTGCGGTCACGTGTTCCATCGCACCTTACCCTTCCCCTTCCCTCCCTACCAGGTATAGGGAGGTGCTGGGGACCCCTTGGTTGTCATGACAACCTCAGTTGCCCTCCTCCCTCCCTCTCTGAGGTGGCCAGGGGTTTCCTCCCAGCGGGGGGTATAGGGTGCGACCACTCATATGGGTACCGTGTCTCCGAGCGGGTAGTTTGTTTGAGACGGGGAGGAGTAGGCCACCCCCCCCCCCCCCTCTCTCTCTCCCGCCGTGTTACGCCCCGAGACCCTCCCCCCCCTTCCCCAGTTGCTCAGCCACCTTCCCTTTCTATAACGAACGGAGCCTTCCGTCGCAGCCGGGGCACCTTTGGTTATAGATTACTGGCTCCAGCGGGCGTGGGGTGGTCACTACTAGTGGTCGGTTGCTTGCCTACTATATCCTTATATCTCTCCCCCGCTACCGAAGGGAGCTTGCTTCTTACCCGGGCACTCTTCTAGTAGACGGGTGGAGGAGGTTTGATGATATTGTTATTTTAAGGATATACCCTAATTTTACGATGATTTGTTTAATTTTATTATTCATATGCTTACCATCCCCGCCATTTTTCGTCGTGGTTTCCTTTTACCACCACTCCTGGTTGGATTCTATCTTTTGTCCCCGCCGTCAGCGGAGCATAGCCTAGGACAACCAACCAACCTTGTTACCACACGTATTATGGCGGGGCTCTGGTTTAATCTAACTTTCTCGCTCCGGCACCAGCGGAGCAACTGTTAGACTGTAAGTGTTCTCCTGATACTCATGTATTTTTCCACTTACAGGCTACCAACTGTCAGGTCCCGGCGTGCAACGCGACGTTGTACGACCCCTGCGGCCACGATGAGTGCAGGTCTCACGCTCCTTGTGCCACGTCATTCAACGATATGATCGTCTGGCACCCGGAAGTCTGCGCCATCTGCTACGACCTAGTCAGTCAGCTGGTGGAGGGGGTAAGTCGATTATAGGCTTCTTTATCATTTACTAACAACTCTTAGACATAAGTTTTGTTAACCCCGTTCCGCCATTAGAATCTCATCTCGCCCTTTCTTCCAGGCTACTAGTGTGAGGGAGGTCGCCCTTTGCTACCCTGAAAGCGTGGGTGGCGGCTTCGGGAAGAACGCTGCCAAAGGCCAGCCGTACATCCTTGATAAGAAGCTGGCCGTCCAGATCTTCCCGGCGGGCAAGTCAACAGGGTACGTTGACCCCTTGTCCGCAGCCCCTCTCATAGCCTCCATCCAGCAAGATCTCCAGCAATCTTTCGGGGTCGTAGCTTCACAGGAGTCGGTCCCGGACGTCTGCCTCTGGACCTAAACATCGAGCCGATGGCGGTTGGAGTAGAGGATTTGTTGGTTGAGGTTGGTGTGTCGGGCGCCCAAGGTCTTTCCTTGGGTGTTCCTGGATCTTCTTCTCCTGTCCCTTCTTCGAGCGCCTCTTTCCAAGGCTTTGTGGATCTGAGATCCTTACCTACCCGCTCTCGCTCTCTCTGTACCTCCTAAGGTGAAGGGACAGAGAGAACCAGAAGACTCTATCTAAGACGACTTCTAAGAAGTCGTCTTCGTCTTCTTCGGTCTAGGAAGTCTTCGACTTCTTACGCTGACGCGGTGAAGGCCAAGCCGAGCTCTTCTTACTCGAAGAGCTCTAGAAGCAAGGCTTCTAAGGAGAACGGCTCGCGCTCGTCCGCAGAGCCAGTGCCTTCTCCTGCCTCCACCGCATCCACTCCGGCAACGCCGGTGGGAGGAGCGGGACCCAGCACCTTTGAATCCCACTGCTTTCTCAGCAGTGGTGATGCAACAGGTGGGTGAGATGGTTGGTTCGCAAGTCTCCGCCCTGGGGACGAAACAATTTGAGCAGATGTTTGCACAACTGTCAAGCACTCTGTCTCAATCAGGCCAATCCATCCAGGATCTCTCTAACAGGGTTAGAGAGAATGAGGACCGAGTGGCTGGGCTCTCTCAGGTCCCTCTTCCAGTCTCAGGCCAAGTGCTGGTATTTTCCAGCTCCCGCCATACGACTCTCTGCCAGCTTTCTCTATGGAGAACCCTTGGAGAGTAGCCGCCTACGCTCCATTTAAGGATGGGATGATCTCTATCCCGGAATGTGGAACTCGAAGGATTGAGGACTTCGAGTTTATCCTCCGGGTCTGGCGCAGCCTTCATCGGCTATGCTAGCTGACTGTAGCGGCTCTTACTAGGGAAGACAAGATCTCTAGGGAAGATGTTCTCTACAGTAGGGATCATGCCCAACCGGGAATGGGTTCACTGCCTTGAGGACTGGAGTGCACAAACACTAAGCTCCAGGCCTATAAGAGTCCTTTCACTATTTTTGCGACGGAAGAAGAGGCTTCTCTTCCGTTCGCCACGAAAATAGTAGAGAGGACTCTTCAGGCAGTCCTCAAGGATGAACCCATGCCACAGCTAAGGGAGGCGGAGTCTACTTCTCCGCTCTTCCCAGCTTTTGGAGAATTGTGGGAGAACTTGCCAGCCACATTCACGCTTGGCAAGCTCAAACCGGACTGCGCCATGGACCAGTTCGGCGAGAAGCTTCCAAGACTGCCTGATTACCTTGATTCAGGCGGAGTTTGACGGCCGAACTAGGTTTGGCAGGTCCCTCAATTCTCTAATAAATAACGGAAATGGCTGCTCTTTCATATGCTACAGAACCGCTGTTTAAGATCTTGGCCAAATCCCAGCTTCAGAACGGTTCAGACAGATGCTTTCGACTTCTTCCAAGCTAGGAGGAATTGCCGAAAGCACGTTCTGCAGGAGTGCACTATTAGGCACGAGCCTAATAGACTCCTGGCTTCTAGCATGTGGGGAGCGGATCTCTTCCCAGAATCCGCTGTAAATGAAGTGCACCACGAGGCTGCTAGGCTCAACCAGAGCCTTAGAGCTAGGTGGGGAATTTCATCTAAGAAGAAGCAAGAATCCGCCCCCACTGCTGGTAAGAAACCAAAGAAGTCTGGTAAAAGGTTCCAGCCTTACCAGAAACACCAGCAACAGCAGCAATTTGTTTCAGGCCGTCCCGGTTACCCAACAGGGACAACCTGGTAGTTCGAAACAGAACCAGCCCATCCTCCTGCTGTCTCCTCAATCACAACCGTCGACCTCCTACACACTCTCGCCGGCCTTCAACCCTACGTATGAAGGTCAGGGCTACACTCCCTTTAACAAGCAGCCGAGAGGTAGGGCGAGAGGCTACTTTCGCCAGCGTGGCGCAGGACGGGCGACAAGGAGCAGGCAGTTCAGAGGAGGGCGTGGTGGTCAACCCGCCCATCAACAATGAGGCTCCCCAGGTAGGAGGGAGGCTGTTCCTCTTCCGTCACAGGTGGGGGTTCAGCAATTGGGCACAGAGCATAGTGTCCAAAGGGTTGGGTTGGAGTTGGAATCAAAGATACCCCCTCCTCCAATCAAATCATTCCACCAAATACCATCAGAGGAATTGACAAGATTACGCGGAGGAACTCCTTCAGAAAGGAGCTATTGCGAGAGTCAAGCATCTAAAATTTCAAGGTCGCTTATTCAGCGTGCCAAAGAAAGGCTCAACAAAAAGAAGGGTAATCTTAGACTTGTCAAAGCTAAACTCTTTCATTCGTTGCGACAAGTTCAAGATGCTTACCCTCTCGCAAGTAAGGACCTTACTTCCGCGTGGAGCCGTACATGCTCCATCGATCTTACAGACGCATACTATCATATCCCTATAGCCAGACACTTCCGCCCATTCCTAGGTGGGTTCAGGCTAGGAAATCAGACATTCTCATTCAAAGTGATGCCCTTCGGTCTGAATGTAGCCCCCAGGGTATTCAACGAAAATAGCAGAAGTGGTTGTACAACAATTGAGAACTCAGGAATCATGGTAGCAGCTTACCTCGACGATTGGTTGATCTGGCACCAACCGTCGAGGAATGTCTCAATGCCACCAAAAAGGTAGTTCACTTTCTGGAACATCTGTATTCCAGATAAACAAAACGAAATCCAGACTTACCCCCCGGAGTCTCGTTTTTCAGTGGCTGTGGGAATCCAATGGGATTTGTCTTCCCACAATCTGTCAATTCCAGTGGCCAAACGGAAGGAAATAGCAAAATCTGTCAGGCAATTTCTCAAATGCAAGCAAACATCAAGGAGAAACCAGGAAAGAATCCTAGGGTCCCTTCAGTTTGCTTCGGTAACAGATATCCTCCTGAAAGCAAGGCTAAAAGATATAAATCGAGTTTGGCGATCGAGAGCAAACACCACCAAATCTCGAGACAAGTTGTCAGTAATTCCACAGATCCTTCGCAATCAACTCCGTCCATGGTCGAAAGTAAAGAACTTAGCCAAGCAGGTACCCCTTCAATATCCCCTTCCAGTGTTAACCATTCACACGGATGCCTCCCTGTCCGGGTGGGGGGGATATTCTCAGTTCAAACAGGTTCAGGGGGGGACTTGGTCAGTTCAATTTTCGCCAGCTCCACATAAACGTTCTGGAAGCAATGGCAGTATTTTCTTACCTTGAAAAGAGACTGCTTCCTAAACGAAAAAGTCTCATCAAGGCTAGTTTTTTTGGCAGTGCAGTGGTAGTTCATTGCATCAACAGAGGAGGGTCCAAATCCAAGCATGTGAACCATGTCATGATAGCCATTTTTGCCCTAGCAAACAACACAAATGGCATCTGTCCGCCACTCACCTGGCGGGGGTAAGAAATGTGATAGCAGACGCTTTGTCCCGTCAGTGCCTCTGGAATCAAATGGTCCCTAGACGACGGTCATTCCAGTGGATAAGCGGAGAGTCCCAGGTCTCCAAGTAAGATCTCTTCGCCTCACCAAGCGAACCACAAGCTCCCTTGCTATGTGGCCCCCAACCTGGACCCGCTGGCTTATGCCACGGACGCCCTGTCGTTAGATTGGGATCAGTGGAGAAAAATTTATGTTTTCCTCCAGTGAATCTTCTCTTGAAAGTCTTAAGCAAGCTGAGGACTTTCAAGGAATAGTAGCTCTGATTGCACCGGACTGGCCCAAGAGCAACTGGTATCCTCTTCTTCTGGAATTGGGTCTCCGACCTCAACGGATTCCCAATCCCAGCTGTCACAATCAGTACAAATGAGGACTGTGTTCGCTTCCTCAGGAATTCTTCAGACCCTAACTTTATGGACTTCATGAAGTTTGCGGCTAATAAAGATGCTAATATTGATCCACAAAATATTCTCTTCCTAGAATCAGATAAGAGAAATCAACCATTAGACAATATGACTCAGCTGTTAAAAATTAGCATCTTTCCTGAAAGAATCAAACACTACAACCATGACAGTTAATCTAGCTATATCCTTTTTCAGGTCCTTGTTTGAAAAAGGTTTAGCAGTCTTAGCACTATTACTACTCATAAATCGGCTTTGAAGAAGATCTTTCAGTTATGGTTTTCAGATAGATCTGACTGAATCTTATTTCACGTCTATTCCTAAAGCCTGTGCTAGACTTAGACCTTCTCAAAGGCCTACTGCAGTTTCATGGTTCTTAAATGATGTCCTCAAACTAGCTTCAGATACTGAAACTAACTCTCTTGTACAATCATAATGCTTCTTAGGAAGACATTATTCTTATTAAGCCTAGCTTCAGGAGCTAGAATTTCAGAACTGTCGGCTCTATCCAGAGATGCGGGTCATGTGGAATTCCTCCCCTCAGGAGAAGTTCTGCTTGCTCCGGATCGTAGCTTTTTAGCTAAAAATGAGGATCCTCTGGCAAGGTGGGCTCCTTGGAAAGTCATCCCACTTCCCCAAGATCCTTCTCTCTGCCCAGTATCAACTTTAAGAGCCTTTCTATCTCGTACATCCTCAAGATCCTCAGGTCCTCTCTTCATGAGAGAAAAAGGTGGTACTTTGTCAGTAAAAGGTATTAGACAACAAATCCTTTACTTTATTAAACAAGCCAATCCTGATTCATTCCCAAAAGCACATGACATCAGGGGAGTAGCCACCTCAATTAATTACTTTCAACATATGAACTTTGAGGATCTTAAAAAGTATACTGGATGGAAATCCCCGACAGTCTTTAAACGTCATTATCTAAAGTCCTTGGAATCTTTAAAATTTTCAGCAGTAGCAGCGGGAAACATTGTTTCTCCGATACTGTATAGTAGTCGTAGTATAGATCCAGGTCTCCTTTCTACCTACCTCAGCCAACATGCCTCACCCTATCGCCATGCTACTCGGATATCCTAGCCTTAGCCGCTGAATCATACTAGTGGATTGTCCCTTATTTTTTTGCTAGGGACATCCACACTTGTACTGATATTGTACTTCAGTGTACTACCCTTATTTTTATGCTAGGTAGGACACAATGTGTTTGATATTATGTAAATAATTTTTCTAAGTAAATCTAATTTGTAAAAATTACACTGCATTATTATATTTAACTGTGTTTACTGTAATTTTAAGTACTTTACATACTAACTTTCTTTTATGTTACTGTTTAAAATAAGTTAGACTTAGTACTTAGTTTATATGCTGTAATTGATTTACTTAATATTATATCCCTCATTTTAACAACTGCTTTTCATTTGTCCCTTTTTTTCCCCATCTTGTCTGTTTCTCTGGTACTCTTTCATAGGCCGACACGAGCTGAGCCCAGAAAGGGAGTTTTGACGAAGGAAAAATCTATTTCTGGGTGATTGGCTCGTGTCGCCCTATGAAACCCACCCTGTATTGTTTGCCCCCCCTGCAGGACAAGATGTTTTTTAGATTAAGGATGACCGCTAGGGGCGCTGCTGTCCGTGGCTCCTCCTAGTAGTAGTAGTAGCGGCTGCATCGCCCGTTGGTATCAGCTCTCTCTTGTGGGGATTCTGATTGGAAGGTCTAATTGGTGAATGTCTCGTGGTAGTGTTCCCACTCGCCCCTATTACCATACCGACACTTCTTTTTAAGAGTGAGCGAGTCAGTTTTACTGACATTTTCTTAATTTTGTTTTTCTCTGGTAATTTTAGATTAATTTTACCTAGAAAGAATGATATTAGGGATCCTTTCATAGGGCGACACGAGCCAATCACCCAGAAATAGATTTTTCCTTCGTCAAAATCCCTTTTGTTGGCACTTTTCACACAAATATGCATTCCTGTTTTATCTCATAAAGTTTGGGATTTTTGCAGCTTGTTTGTTTTGCTGGGGAAGCAACACACGATTGCTATTATTCTACAGTGCATGGTGCTTTGGAAAGTGGATGGAGAGAAGCCAAGAGGCTTTCACACTACTTTGAGAGGTAATCTTCCAACTGTAGAATGTTGACTCTGTGCTCTGATATAGCATGTGAAATTTCTATGGTATGGGTATGGTAACTGTTAAGGAGTATAATATGTTTTGTGTAATTAGAAAAATATTACTAAGTGTCCAAGACCTCAGGAATATTTTAATCTTTTTTATGTATATAACCTTTGTCAAGTTCCTTTGTTGATAATTAGCTTTGATAGTTTGAACACAGTTTATTGGCAGTATTATTTGTACACTAGGGGCTGTAAAATGTTTTGTTTGTCACTTTAATTTTTTTAGTCATTCACCAGCTGTTCTCAACTATATGTACTTACCAGTTTGCCAAAGTGCTTAAGGAAACAGTGAGGGAAACAGAAGGTAATACTTATTAACTGCAACTGCTTATGTGGATGTAACAATGAATCATCTTGCTAGTAAGATAACTATTGTGTATGTGGGATAAATGGTTTTGGAAAATTGTTTTCTTTGTATTGATAAGTATTGTACAAATCCTGTGTTTTGTTTATATTGTTTTCTTTGTATTGATAAGTATTGTACAAATCCTGTGTTTTGTTTATAAAATAAAATCAAATAGTTTTCAACTTAGTCACTCTGTTTCTCACAGTATTGTCTACTTGATCACCTATAAAATTAATGATCAACGGGTATGTCTAATTCAGCTGTTTAGGAGGCATTGTCTTGAAGACTAGGATTCTCTTTGAACGCTGACATTTTCCAAAGCCAGAGAGTAATATAGCTTGTATTTTGGTGTATAGTTTAAGCAAATAAATTGAGTTACACTCATAAATGTTGATCAAATTCTGTTTTGCTACTTGTGATTGTAGATATGAGGTATGTTTGTATAAAAAAAAAACCTTTTGCACTTGTAATTGCTTTTATATGTACTATACTGTATAATTGTGGCCGTAGAAATTAACCTTTGAATTCAGTATTACTAAAATTCAGGGGAATGATTTTCATGTCGGTCTCATTCAGATTTTGAAGTCTAGAGTAATTGTAGCATTTCAGAGAATTACGTACTAGTAGTAGTAGTAGTAGTAGTAGTAGTAGCAGTAGTAGTAGTAGTAGTAGTAGTAGCAGTAGTAGTAGTAGTAGTAGTAGTAGTAGTAGTAGTAGTAGTAGTAGTAGTTATTACAGAGAGTGTTCATTATGTCCACAGCACATAACTAATGGTAGTAGTGTAATGATAAGCACATTTCACAAATTAATTATATCAAACTTGATCAGAACATTCTGGAAGGTCATTTGCTTAGATAAAATAAACTATTTTGTCACTAATCCAGATTGTATGTTTTGAATGCCCTGATTCAAGTGATGATATGGCAGTTAAATATAGACCAAATATTGAAAATGTTCTCCTAAGACTGGTGTTACTGGGTATAAGTCATTGTCTCTTGAAAGGAAAATGCTGTGTCATATACCGCTACCAAAAAGTGCATTAGATTCTCTGAGAACCTTTAATAGTTTCCACCCTTTAATCCATAAAGCTTAGAGTGATCCTTTTTCTTTTCTTGTCAGGACAGACTTTATGAATTTGGTTTATTTCTTCAGTTTATTTTTGTATGCCTTCAATATTCATGTGTGTGCAGCTCTTTACCTTTTCCTTTGCATTTGCAGTTTTTGTACTGGCTCCATAGTGCAGTTTCACCTTTGCACTACTTTAGTTTCTTTGCAGTATCCCTAAAACCTCAATCTGCAACCCCATACGTTCCTCTTACTGTACCTCCATATTCTGTTTTGCCCATCTTACTTTTCATTGTCTCCTAACAGTGGTTTCATAGTACAACTGTCAGGCTTTCCTCCTGTTGCACCTCTAAAACCTTTTCACTCTCTGTTCCCCTTTCAGCGCCGAATGACTTCATAGGTCTCAGCACCTGGCCTTTGGCCTAAATTTTATATCCATTCCTTACCAAAAAGTTAATGGTCTTGCCCTGTCAAACTTAGTAGAGAATATTATCCACACTAGAAAAATGAAAGATTTTGGAATTTGGCAAGATGAAAATGGTAGGACCAGAATTTACAAGTATTTGTCCCTCTATGCAAGGAAAAAATACATAATTTTTAGAGGCATCTTGAATGGGCATCAGAAATCTGTTGGTCCAGGCAATTGCTACAAATATTCCAAATTTTAAAAATGTGTAAAATTTGATTAAATCAAATAAGAAAATGTTTTTAATGCTGAAACATAAACAGAATTATATTAATAATGGCTGTGTAGGTGAATTTAATCTCTCTAAGTGAGTGCATTCATCATGATCCTGTGTTGATGTTTTTGCTTGGGGTGTCATTTCATTATCTATGTATACTATGAATGATGTCAGTTACAAGAAGTTACCATCACTGATTTCATAAAAACCACACCTGCGCATCCAATAGAAATGGACTGGAACCCACTGTCATCAGTATGCATCACTAAAAGAACCTAATTAAATTAAGTAAGAATTTAATGTAATATTTGTCCCGATACGTAATACAAACCATCGGTCCTTTAACAATAGGAAGTAGCTAGCGGCAGCTGGAACGGTCGTAAGCTTCGAACAAGGGGAGAACGGTAGTTAACTGCTTTGCGCGCGACTGGGAGGTAAACAAATCACTTTTGCTTTCGGCCGCGGGTGTGAAGGACGTGTTCGTCATCGCTCTCTGCCTGCTTCATCGTCGTATGCTTTGTTTATATTGTGTTTTCTACTAATGGTTTGTTTGACTTGAAAATGAAACTGTAAGTACACTGTTTTCATTTTCATTACTTAATTATGAACCAACATGGAGCTATCGCCGTAGATGCGGCGATTTCCTCTCTTTTCATGAATTGAACACTTGAATTATGTCTCGGTGCCGAGGGCGGGCGCGCTCGCGCCGAGTCATGTATTTTGGGCGAAAGTGTGTAATTGAAAAATGTAAGTACTTTTTTCATTATATTTTTGCCCTGTGCATTCGTTACCGAGAGCGTGATTGCGCTCGGCACGAGCCTTTTATTTGGTATGATAAAATGCAATGAAAGTGGATTCGCAATTGCAGTATTCTTTTCATTTTCATTTATTTATTTGCATAAAATTTAATTTGGATCAATTTTCGCTCTTACCCGGGAATTGATCCTTACGATTATTTTCTGTGAAAGTGAAATTGCAAGTGCAGTATTCTGTTTCATTTTCATATATATTTTATAATAGCATCATATTATTTGGATCAAGTTTCCGCTCTTACCCGGGAATTGATCTTTTCCCCTTTAAGTTCTATGAAGTGAATCGCAAGGGCAGTATTTTGTTTCATTTTCATATTACTTTTCACTGCTGTGCGGGGGTAGGGGAAGCGAAGGTCTGCCAGGAAGTCGTCGGAAAGCTCTTCCGCGACTCCCTTGGTATCCGATTCTTCGTCTTCCTTCCTGCCCCCCGCTCAGCTTCCTCGTTGTATTTTGTATTTGGGGTCTTCCTTGCGTTCGGGGTGGGGCATGTCTTCCCCCCGTGCGTGAGGGAACCCCTCTTACTAATCTATCTATGCTACCGCAGGTGCCTACATCCGGGGTGGGAGGACGACCTTGGACAGGTATGGACCACCGCGGCGGCAGGGCGTGCCTAGCATCCACGCTGCTGCAGCATCTAGCGAGGTCTGGGGCGGTCTCCACTACTACCACGGCCGCTTATGCTGCTCCCCCCCCGCCTGGTCTACACTCCCCATGCTGTGTCGGTGACGCCGTCTGCCGCTACTAGGGCCGCCGCCGTACCAAGGGGGGTTGCCGCCGCCGCCTGTTTTCTTCGTGTTGCCTGCCCCAGACTTCCGCTGTTCCAGCAGTTCGCCCCTGGACCGGCCGCCAGTACCCAGGTTTCCGCTGGCTGCCGATGATTCTACGAGGCGATGGCTGGGCCTGCCGTACCTGCCGCTGATGTGATTCCCGCTGTTGGCTTGGCTGTCCCTTCTGGGTCTACCGCTGCCACTGTTCCTGCCGCTCCTGAGCTGGTTGCTGTTCCTGTCGCTCCTGGTTCCTGAGCCTGTCCATGCTGGTCCTGCCCACGGTGTTCTTCCCAGTCCCAGGTCCTTCCGGACAGGTTGCAGTCGGGGCCGTGTTGCTTCGGCAATAGCCCCGGCTCCGGCCTGGATGGAGGACCTGACGACTCTCCTGCGTGAGCTGACGAGGAAGAGGAAGAAGAGGAAGGTGTCATCTTCGTCATCATCGTCTGCTGCTGCCTCTTCCCCTTCGACTTCTAAGGCCCATAAGCCGAAGAAGAAGAAGGCTGCCTTCCCCCCTAAGAAGTCTCCTTCGGGAACTTCTAAGGGCCCGTCCCACCCCGGTGGGACGGGGGGTCCTTCTGCTGGTCCTCCTGCTCCTTCGGGAGCGGGGCCCGTCTCCCCTTCCGTAAGGAAGAGATAGACGGGGACCAGAGGAGCATCGGTTAGCTCTGGTACTTCCTCTCCTGGTGCTAGCGGATGCCGCTACGCCAGGTTCCGGCTCGGTCTCTCGTTCGCGAGAGATCCCGAGTGTACGTTCTCCCTCAGGAGACCGTGCAGCCAAGTTTCGGCGCCAGAGTTCGCTCGGCGCCAAGACGCGGCACGGAGCAGAAGGCTGGTGAGAGCCGCTCAGGTGACTCTCGCCAGGCCAGCGGCCGCTCTTGCAGCAACCAGCTGGTAACCCGGGTTTTCCCCCCTAAGAAGGCTCCTTCGGGACCTTCTAAGGGCCCGTCTCGCTCCGGCGATTCGGGAGCTCTTCTGCTGGTCCTCCTGCTCCCTCGGGAACAGGGCCTGTCTCTTCTTCTACCAAGGAGAAGAAGACGGGGACCAGAGGAGTACCAGCTTCGGCTGGCACTTCCTCGCCTGGTTCTAGCGGTTCTGCCGCTAAACCAGGATCCGCCTCGGCCTCTCGTTCGCGAGAAGTACCGAGTGGACGGTCTCCCGCGGGAGACCGTCCAGCCAAAGTCTTGACGCCCGAGCTCGCTCGCCGTCAAGACCGAAGCGCGGAGCAGAAGACTGGCGAGAGTCGTGCAGACGACTCTCGCCAGGCCAGTAGACGCTCTCGCAGCGACCAGCCGGCTGCTCGGGCTGACGTGACGGTCTCCGACTGGCCACGCGCTGAGGCGAGGAAGGGGTCCCCGCGGCCGTCGGTGCCAGCCTCGGCTGGTGCCAGCCGAGCAGCTGGTGCCAGCCGAGTGGCTGGTGCCAGCAGAGCGGCTGGTACCGGCGGCTCGACGCGCCGAGAGGACGCTCACCGGTCTCACCGCGACAGCGAGCCTAGCAGGTCACCTGACCGCCGCTCCCACAGGGACCGGGCGGAGGATAGGGGGACCAGCAGCAGCTCCTCTGCACACGAGATCGGGCCGCTGTTCTCGGTCCAGCCGTTCCTTCCCTGGTGGGAAACGGCTCGACTAGGCCTGCAAAGTGGCGATCGCCTGCAGCCCTCCAAAGCCGCTGGTTCTGCCAGCGAGCGAAAGAGGAGCGTCATGTCTTCCTCTCCCGTGCCTGCAACTTCCTCGGTTTGCACCAGGAAGAGCGAGGCACAGCGGGGTGATCGTGAGGGGCATACCCCGCACGATCCCGTCACGACGCCGTAAGTACCAGGTACGATCTTCGGACCGACCAGGACGTACGCGCAAGTGGCAGGAGGAATCCGAGAGGGGTCTATCGCAGTTCCTCCTCCTTAAGGGGGAGGTTCTCGGAATGCTCTTGTTCGAGGGGCTTGACGGTCCTACTCTGCAAGATGCTATGACTTCCGAGATCCAGAGGAACTTTGTCGAGGTTATGGCGCTGATTCGTCAGCGCAACGACCTTGGGGAAGGATTGCCGCTCCCACCAGCAGAGCCCACGTCTCTGCTCGAGTCGTTTTGGGGCCCAAGAGGGAACCCAAACCGACGGTGGGTCTGCCGCGATCGGAGCTTGCTGATTCTGTCTTGAACCAGAGTCTCTCGTCTCCGGACAAGAAGGCTCTCTCAGTTCTGGCCGGTCGATCAAGCTACTTCCACCTCCTCTACTGCGACAGCGGCGTTTCTACGTGTCTTCGGACACCGTATTTAAATACTCCTTCGGTCCTCCTGAGAGGTTTCGACCTCGACGAGGACTGGAATGAGTCGGAGGACAGTATCGTCTCTCTCCTGTCAGGTGTCGATCAGCCCCACCCAGACGACGTTCACAGTGGCGGCAGACCCTTACCTACAGTGAGACTCTGAGAGGTCGCCGCAAGGCGATGGCTGCTCCTACTCTTCTCCAACTGCTAGTTCCACTGGGAAGGCGAGCGAGTATCCAATTCCTCCCCCATTCCCTCTCTCCTTACGGCTATGAGGGAAAGGGGAGGGATCCTACAGAGATTTTTCTGTAGGATCCCACGTTGGGGACTGTGCTACCGGGGGGACCTTCGGGTCCTACCTGACATAAGCCCCGGTCGTTGAGGAGGGATCCTGCCCCATTCTCGATTTCTACGGGAATCGAGAGGACCACCAGCTGATATCGTTTGACGAATTCGGTGGGGGTTTCGCAGACTGCTTGAGATTCTACGGAATTTCTAGCGCATTCAGAGTTGTTTCGAGTTTTTTACGATCTCCAAACACTTAGGCGAGACCACGGTCCAAAGTGAGTGAGACGAGAATCCCCGATATGTTACACGATAATCGGGAACCTCGCCTATGCTCGAGTTCCTGGAATTTCTAGCATTGGGAAGAAGACTGCTGCTGAAAGAAGACTATCTCACAGTAGGCGACCAACCTGGAATAGAGAAGAACGGACGGGAATATCCAGTTTGGCTTGAACTATCGTCTTAGTATTCTGTTCACCATTGAAGCTTTCCTTCGAGGAAGACTTCTCCTTCACTCTCTTTGATAGAGATCGAAGGTGGTCGATCTCCAATCCTTATTTTGTTTTCTTGAAGGAAAGAATTTAGGATGGAGATCGTTGTTCAGAATCCTACAAATATACTACGTATATTAACCTCGCGACATGATTCTGCTAAGCAGTTGAATTGTCCGAGGGGTAGGCGCATATCCTAGTTAATCTACGGATTGCGACTTAGACGAGAAGTAATCTAATTGAACTGCAACTCGGGGTTGCCTGCAACCTCCCAGGAGTTTTCAGTTTCAATTTTATATACTTATGGTTTTGTCACAACAACACCATTTCAACTTTTATATTTACCGAAATTCGTTTCGCCTAAATATAATTGCTCGAGCATATCTTTTATGCTCGGTGGTTCTAGCCGAATGCATTCCTTCGTGGAATAATGGATTACCTGGCAACTCAGGATGACGAGTCAGCGAGAGGCCAGACTCAGCCACTGCGTATTGAACTGCCTGATAGCAGCTCAGTATCAGCTGGGCCTCCGAGATGCACGGTCAGTTATGTCTCTCTCTCCCCTGCTTTGATTGACTACCGAACCGTATCTCTGCCCAACAATCATGGACTTAGGTCTCTGATTAACGGGGATTCTCACAATAATGAAGGACCATCTACTGCTGTGACGCTAGATTCCATCGCCTTCGACATTGCGAGAATTTTCAACAGAGATATCTCTTGGACTCTTTCATCTTTCTGTTTACCGCACGGTAACAGAAGTCTGTACAAGTCTCCCGCTGCATCGCACTGCGATAATGCGAATGATTTTGCAGACATCTGAGTTTGTCTTCAAAATATCTCGTATTCGTAGGTGTACAATTGTTCATTGTTCAACCCGAATTAACAGTTGTTCCGATACGTAATACAAACCCTCGGTCCTTTCACAATAGGAAGGTAACTAGCGGCAGCTGGGACGGTCGTAAGCTTCGAACAAGGGGAGAACGGTAGTTAACTGCTTGTCCGATCGTGCGCGCGCCCGCACGCCCGAGAGGTGAAGAATCACTTTTGCTTTCGGCCGCGGGTGTGAAGGACGTGTTCGTCATCGCTCTCTGCCCATTTCATCGTCGTATGCTTTGTTTATATTGTGTTTTCTACTAATGGTTTGTTTGATCTTGAAAATGAAACTGTAAGTACACTGTTTTCATTTTCATTACTTAATTATGAATCAACATGGAGCTATCGCCGTAGAGGCGGCGATTTCCGCTCTTTTCATGAAATTGACATGAATTATGTCTCGGTGCCGAGGGCGGGTGCACTCGCGCCGAGTCATGTATTTTGGGCGAAAGTGTGTAATTGAAAGATGTAAGTACTCTTTTTCATTATGCCCTGTGCGTTCGTTGCCGAGAGCTTGATTGCGCTCGGCACGAGCCTCTTATTTTGTATGAATAGAATGCAATGAAAGTGGATTCGCAATGCAGTTTTCTTTTCATTTTCATTTATTAATTACATCAAATTTAATTTTGGATCAATTTCCGCTCTTACCCGGGAATTAATCCTTACGATTTATTGCTGTGAAAGTGAAAATCGCAAGTGCAGTATTGTTCATTTTCATATATATTTATGATAGCATCATATTATTATGGATCAAGTTTCCGCTCTTACCCGGGAATTGATCTTTCCCCCTTTAAGTTCTATGAAGTGAATCGCAAGTGCAGTATTCTGTTTCATTTTCATATTACTTTTCACTGCTGTGCGGGGGTAGGGGAAGCGAAGGTCTGCCAGGAAGTCTTCGGAAAGCTCTCCCGCGACTCCCTTGGTATCCGATTCTTCGTCTTCTTTCCTGCCCCCCCACCCCCGCTCAGCTTCCTCGTATTTTGTATTTGGGGTCTTCCTTCCGTTCGGGGGTGGGGCATGTCTCCCCCCCGTGCGTGAGGGAACCCTCTTACTAATCTGTCTGTGCTACCGCAGGTGCTACATCCGTGGGAGACGACCTTGGACAGGTATGGGCCACTGCGGCTGCAGGGCGTGCCTAGCATACCACTGATTTCTGCTGTCAGCGTCTAGCGAGGTCTGGGGCGGTGACCTTGGAGCGGTCTCCACTACAACCTTCACGGCCGCTTATGCTGCTTCCCCCCGCTGGTCTACACTCCCCATGCTGTGTCGGTGACGCCGTCTGCCGCTTCTAGGGCCGTCGCCGCCGTACCGAGGAGGGTATGCCGCCGCCGCCTGTGTTTTTCTTCGTGTTGCCTGCCCCAGACTTCCGCTGTTCCAGCAGCTCGCCCCTGGACCGGCCGCCAGTACCAGGTTCCCGCTGGCTGCCGATGATTCTACAAGGCGATGGCTGGGCCTTGCCGTACTGTCGCTGATGTGGTTCCCGCTACTGGCTTGGCTGTCCCTTCTGTGTTTACCGCTGCCGCTGTTCCTGAGCTGGTTGCTGTTCCTGTCGCTCCTGGTTCCTGCGCCTGTCCATGCTGGTCCTGCCCATGGTGTGTCTTCCCCAGTCTGAGGTGCAGTCGGGCCGTGTTGCTTCGGCAATAGGCCCGACTCCGGCCTGGATGGAGGACCTGACGACTGTCCTGCGTGAGCTGACGAAGAAGAGGAAGGTGTCATCTTCGTCTTCGTCTGCTGCTGCCTCTTCCCCTTCGACTTCTAAGGCCCATAAGCCGAAGAAGAAGAAGGCTGCCTCCCCCCCTAAGAAGTCTCCTTCGGAACTTCTAAGGGCCCGGCCCCGTCCCACCTCGGTGGGACGGGGGGTCCTTCTGCTGGTCCTCCTGCTCCTTCGGGAGCGGGGCCCGTCTCCCCTTCCATAAGGAAGAGATAGACGGGGACCAGAGGAGTATCGGTTAGCTCTGGTACTTCCTCGCCTGGTGCTAGCGGCGATGCCGCTACGCCAGGTTCCGGCTCGGTCTCTCGTTCGCGGGAGATCCCGAGTGTACGCTCTCCCTCGGGAGACCGTGCAGCCAAAGTTTCAGCGCCAGAGTTCGCTCGGCGCCAAGACGGCACAGAGCAGAAGGCTGGCGAGAACCGCTCAGGCCGTGGAACTCTCGCCAGGCCAACGGCCGCTCTCGCAGCGACCAGCTGGTAACCGGGTTTTCCCCCTAAGAAGACTCCTAAGGGAACTTCGAAGGGCTCATCACACTCAGGTGTGACGGGGGGGTTCTTCTGCTGGTCCTCCTGTTCCTTCGGGAACGGGGCCCGTCTCCCCTTCTGAGAAGAAGAAGAAGACGGGGACCAAGGGTGTGCTGGCTACCGCTGGTACACCCTCGCCTGGTCTTGGCAGCTCTGCTGCTAAGCCAGGTACCGCCTCGGTTTCTCGTCCGCATAGAAGTTCCGAGTGTACGGTCTCCTTCGGGTGACCGTGCAGCCAAAGTTAAGACGCCTGAGTTCGCTCAGCGTCATGACCGAGGCACGGAGCAGAAGACTGTCGAGAGCCGCTCAGGTGACTCTCGCCAGGCCAGCGGCCGCTCTCGTAGCGACCAGCCGGTACCTCGGGTGGACGTGACGGTCTCTGACCGGCCACAGGTTGAGGCTGGGAAGAGGTCCCCCAGGTCCCCTCGACCCGAGGCTGGTACCAGCGGTTTGACGTGCCGCGAGGACGCTCACTGGTCTCACCGCGAAAGCGAGCTCTGCAGGTCACCTGACCGCCGCTCCCACAGGGACCGGGCGGATACGGTGACCAGCAGCAGCTCGTCTGACGCACGGGACCGGGGTCGACGTGCTCAGTCGAGCCGCTCGCCACAGGTGAGCGGCACGGCCAGGCCTGCAGATCGATCCCCACCGCGGGTTGGTGATCGGCTGCAGCCCCCAACGTACGCTGGTCCTGCCAGCGAGCGGGGGGGGAGCGTCAGGTCTGTCTCTCCACTACCTTCAACTTCCTCGGGCTACACCGGGAAGAGCGAGTTAGCTAGGAGTGATCGTGAGAGGTGCGCCGCTCACGATCCCGTCATGACGCGCGTGCCACGTATGGTCTTAGGACCAACCAGGACGTACGCAAGTGATTGGAGGCGACCGTCCATGGGGGGGAGGGGTAGCGTCAGTTCTGTCTCTCCGATACCCCCCCTTCAACTTCCTGGCATACGCCAGGAAGAGCGAGGTATATAGGAGTGATCGTGAGATTGCGCCGCTCACGATCCCGTCACGACGCCGCACGTGCCAGGTATTGTCTTAGAACCAGCCAGGACGTACGCGCAAGTGATTGGAGGCAACCGTCAGTGATCTGTTGCTGGTCCTTCTTCTGAAGGAGGAGGGTCTTGGGAGCTGCTCTTGTTGGAGGGACTGGACGATCCTACTCCTCAAGACGTAACTTTGCCCAGGTTATTGCACTGATTCGTCAGCACAACGACCTGGGGGAAGGATCGCCGCTCCCACCAGCAGAGCCCATGTCTCTGCTCGAGTCGTTTTGGGGCCCGAGAGGGAACCCAAACCGACGGTGGGTTTGCCGGCGATCGGAGCTTGCCGATTCTGTCTTGAACCAGAGTCTCTCGTCTCCGGACAAGAAGGCTCTCTCAGTTCTGGCCGGTCGATCAAGCTACTTCCACCTCCTCTACTGCGACAGCGGCGTTTCTACGTGTCTTCGGACACCGTATTTAAATACTCCTTCGGTCCTCCTGAGAGGTTTCGACCTCGACGAGGACTGGAATGAGTCGGAGGACGGTATCGGCTCTCTCCTGTCAGGTGTCGATCAGCCCCACCCAGACGACGTTCACAGTGGCGGCAGACCCTTACCTATCAGTGAGAGTTCGTAACCCTCCTCTCGGGAAAACGTTTTCTCCTTCGCAGATACGTTTTCCCAGACTCTGAGAGGCTGCTCCTACTCTTCTCCAACTGCTAGTTCCACTGGGAAGGCGAGCGAGTATCCAATTCCTCCCCCATTCCCTCTCTCCTTACGGCTATGAGGGAAAGGGGAGGGATCCTACAGAGATTTCTCTGTAGGATTCCACGTTGGGGACTGCGCTACCGGGGGGACCTTCGGGTCCTACCTGACGTAAGCCCGGTCGTTGAGGAGGGATCCTGCCCCATTCTCGATTTCTACGGGAATCGAGAGGACCACCAGCCGATATCGTTTGACGAATTCGGTGGGGGTTTCGCAGACTGCTTAGAATTCTACGGAATTTCTAGTGCATTCAGAGTGTTAGAGTTTCTTACGATCTCCAAACACTTAGGCGAGACCACGGTCCAAAGTGAGCAAGACGAGAATCCCCGATATGTTACACGATAATCGGGAACCTCGCCTATGCTCGAATTCCTGGAATTTCTAGCATTGGGAAGAAGACTGCTGCTGAAAGAAGACTATCTCACAGTAGGCGACCAACCTGGAATAGAGAAGAACGGACGGGAATATCCAGTTTGGCTTGAACTATCGTCTTAGTATTCTGTTCACCATTGAAGCTTTCCTTCGAGGAAGACTTCTTCACTCTCTTTGATAGAGACCGAAGGTGGTCGATCTCCAATCCTTATTTTGTTTTCTTGAAGGAAAGAATTTAGGATGGAGATCGTTGTTCAGAATCCTACAAATATACTACGTATATTAACCTCGCGACATGATTCTGCTAAGCAGTTGAATGGTCCGAGGGGTAGGCGCATATCCTGGTTATTCTACGGATTGCGACTTAGACGAAAAGTATTCTAATTGAACTGCAACTCGGGTTGCCTGCAACCTCCCAGGAGTTTCCAGTTTCAATTTTATATACTTATGGTGTTGTCACAACAACACCATTTAAGCTTTTATATTTACCGAAATTCGTTTCGCATAAATATAATTGCTCGAGCATATCTTTTTATGCTCGGTGGTTCTAGCCGAACGCATTCCTTCGTGGAAAGGATTACTTGGCAACTCAGGATGACGAGTCAGCGACAGCTACTGCGTATTGAATTGCCCGAGGCATTTCAGTCACCAGCTGCCGCTTTGAGATGGACGGTTGGTTATGTCTTTCTCACCTGCTTTGATTGAATACCAACCGTATCTCTGCCCAACAATCACGGACTTAAGTCTCTGATTAACGGGGATTCTCGCATACATGAATGACCATCTACTGCTGTGACGCTAGTATTCATCGTCTTCGGTATTGCGAGAATTTTAAACAGAGATATCTATTCGACTCTCATCTTTCTGTTTACCGCACGGTAACAGAATTCTGTAATATTGTCTTCTTGCTGCATCGTATCTCGATAATGCGAATGATTTTTGCGGAATCTGAGTTTGTCCTCAAAATATCTTGTATTCGGAGGTGTGCAATTGTTCATTGTTCACCCCGGATTAGCAGATGTATTGAAAGACATCGCCTACTCCCACACCTGCCAGCTCTACTTCCAAACGTTCAGCCCATGAGAAGCAGTTCTTCAGGCGGCTCTCCTCTGTGTTTCATTACTGAAGAACGCCCGCTTTCACTGCACACCGGACAGCAATGAAATGGCGATTAGCATTTTCAGTCATTTGTAAGCACAGGTTTAGAATCTTGAGATTCCTTCTCTCGATTCAGCTGGAAGACGTAGGTTGCATTCATTGCCTACCTTCGTCTTCAACGTCACATAGTGTTGTTTCTCCTTCCAAGCTGAGATTTCGCCTTTTGAGCTTATGCATTAAGAAATCATCGCCGCGCCGTCCGGCATCGGTGACTAACAAATATTTTATTTGTTTGGTCTCTCAGCATAACTCTTTAAAGGGCGAAGGTCACGTGACTTACCCGGATGCTTGGACAACTTGCCTCTACTGATTCCGAACCAGTCAGTCGGCAGCTGTCAGAGCGCCCGAGTCAGTTACGAACTATGCTGTGGACTTAGTTCGGTTGTTCCAGAGCAATCATTACACTTCGTCTTAATAGCTTGTCAGTATGAGTACTGTACATAACCAAAGTCGAGAAGAGGGATAGGTCATATGACTATCCCCTTCTTTTCGTCTTAGGTAACTGCATGACTTCTCTTGAGAAGTCAAGCACAAAGGGATGGGGATTTGTGACGCTCGATTTCGTACCGATCTTCGTAGCGAAGACTCAGAACCCTTCGGTAACTGACGATTGGTTCGAGTCCTTCACAATACCCTCCCTAATGGACTTCACCGCCTCCGATACGAAGGCTATGCTGCTTTGTCCTGTGAAGGCGCGACGGAGCTGTCTGAAGAAACTCGACACCCAGGATGAGTGTGGACGCCTCTTCATCATTCTCTCGCGTTCCGCAAGAACTTCTCCGTGGCGCAGGTAATGAAGGCAGGCGCCTGGTCCAACCGGACCGCATGCACCTCCTTCTACCTTCGGGATATTGCCCACAGTTCCTTGGATCTTTTTCCTTGGGAACCGTGGTGGTTGCTCAACACGTTGTGTAGTTAACCCAGACCCTCGCAGCTGAACAGCATCGAGTCCTGGTGTGACCGTAAGAATGGATGAGGAATGAGAGTGTGACTGGCTCCTCTTCCCATCTTTTCTTCCCTCTACCTCTGGGTAGAGGGACACGGTCGTCACCCTGCTGGGTAAGGACGAGATGCAGGTGAGCTACTCAATAGAGCACCATCCTATCCCTTTCAGTAGGGATAGGAGTAAATATCCACCACTTCTCCAACAAGGGGGAGGAAGTGGATGCCAATTTGAGACAAACCCATCATTTTATGATTGTCTCTTGCAAACAGGAACAAGTTCTTGCTTGCTGGTACGAAGAGATACGCTTGCCTCTCTCTTAGTACTTGGCCCAGAGGTCTGACCATTGATCCTGCGGTGCACACCCCGATCAATCGGACAGAGGTTTGGATCCCTCCCTTGCTCTTACGACCAGGGAGGCACTCCAGGGTTGGACGAACACCAGTCTGTTCACCAAAAAGACTCAGATTCCTCCCACCAAGAAGTGAGTCTTCCTATTGTTAAAGGACCGAGGGTTTGTATTACGTATCGGAACAAATGACAATTTGTCGAAAATTGCATTTTTCCTAACTATACAAACCTGAGGTCCTTTACATATAGTCCCACCTCATGCCACCCCTCACTCTGCAACTTTTTGCATGGGCCTAAAGCAAAAGTGATTCTTCACCTCTCGGGCGCGCGCGCGCACGCACGATCGGACAAGCAGTTAACTACCGTTCTCCCCTTGTTCGAAGCTTACGACCGTTAGGAAAAATGCAATTTTCGACAAATTGTCATATGTGTCATAAGACATCGCCTACTCTCCGACCTGACAGCTCTACTTCCAAATGTTCAGCCCATGAGAAGCAGTTCTTCAGGCGGCTTTCCCCTGTGTTTTCATTACTGAAGAACGCCCCGCTTTCATTGCAACTACGACTTCTCACCGGACAGCAATGAAATAGCGGTTAGCGTTTTCAGTCATTTGTAAGCACAGGTTATGAATCTTGAGAATCCTTCTCTCGATTCGTCTGTGAAGACGTAGGTTGCATTCAATATCTACCTTCGTCTTCAACGGTACATAGTGTTGTTTCTCCTTAGCTGAGATTCAACAACTATGAGATGTTTTGCCTTCAGGGACCTCGGTCTCTAGAAGGCAATTGACTTTCGCCTGTTGGGCACATGCCTTAAGAGAATCATCACCTCGCTGTCCGGCATTGGTGACAAACAAATACATTATTTGTTTGGTCTCTCGGCATAACCCTTTAAAGGCGAAGGTCACGTGACTTACTCGGATGCTTGGACAACTTGCCTCCTACCGAACGCAGTCAGTCGGCAGCTGTCAGAGCACCCGAGTCAGTTACGAACTACGCTGTTGACTTAGTTCGGTTGTTACAGAGCAATCATTACTTCGTTTTAATAGCTTGTCACAGTACCCATACCATCGACACCCACCATGGAGTGTCGGTGTCCTATCCACTACCGAGAACTTCGCTGCATGGGGATAGGAGGATGCGAGAGACTTCGTGGCAAACGGACAGACCAGTATGGGTACTGGACATCACCGAAGTAGAGAAGAGGGATAGGTCATGCGACTATTCCCTTCTTTTCCTCTGAGGAACTGCATGACTTCTGCGAAGTCAAGCATCCAGGGGATGGGGATCCGTGACGCTCGATTTCGTACCGAACTTCGTAGCGAAGACTCAGAACCCTTCGGTCCCTGACGATTGGTTCGAGTCGTTCACAATCCCCTCCCTAATGGACTTCACCGCCTTCGATGCGAAGGAGATGCTGCCTTGTCCGCAAGAACTTCTCCGTGGCGCAGGTACTGAAGGCAGGGGTCTGGTCCAACCAGACCACATGCCCCTCCTTCTACCTTCGGGATATTGCCCACAGGTCCTTGGATCTTTTTCCCTGGGACCCGTGGTGGCTGCTCAACACGTTGTGTAGCGAACCCAGACCCTCGCAGGCTGAACAGCATCGAGTCCTGGTGTGACCGTAAGAATGGATGAGTGAATGAGAGTGTGACTGGCTCCTCTTCCCATCTTTTTCTTCCCCTCTACCTGTGGTTAGAGGGACACGGTCGTCACCCTGCTGGATAAGGACAAGATGCAGGTGAGCTACTCAACAGAGCCCCATCCTATCCCTTTCACTAGGGATAGGAGCGTATATCCACCACTTCCTCCAACAAGGGGGAGGAAGTGGATGCCAGCTTGAGACAAACCCATACTTTATGTTGCCTCTTGCAAACAGAAACAAGTTCTTGCTTGCTGGTACGAAGAGATACGCTTGCCTCTCTCTTAGTACTCGGCCCAGAGGTCTGACCATTGATCCTGCGGTGCACACCCCGATCAATCGGACAGAGGCTTGGATCCCTCCCTCGCTCTTACGACCAGGGAGGCATTCCAGGGATGGACGAACACCAGTCTGTTCATCAAAAGACTCAGATTCCTCCCACCAAGAAGTGAGTCTTCCTATTGTTAAAGGACCGATGGTTTGTATTACGTATCGGAACAAATGACAATTTGTCGAAAATTGCATTTTTCCTAACTATACAAACCTGAGGTCCTTTAACAATAGGAAGTAGCTAGCGGCAGCTGGAACGGTCGTAAGCTTCGAACAAGGGGAGAACGGTAGTTAACTGCTTGTCCGATCGTGCGCGCGCCCGAGAGGTGAAGAATCACTTTTGCTTTAGGCCCATGCAAAAAGTTGCAGAGTGAGGGGTGGCATGAGGTGGGACTATATGTAAAGGACCTCAGGTTTGTATAGTTAGGAAAAATGCAATTTTCGACAAATTGTCATATTACAATCATAAGATTTTTGTATTCCAAACAACGTAAAGAAGAAAACTGTCATAATTTTTGTTGTAAATACAAGTGAGAAAACTTGATCAAATTATGACCACGTACAGTATTAAAAAATCTACATGTAACATTCAGTTTTACCACCTAAGGTATTTGATTGGGATACATATCAAAGCAGACAACTAATGAGAAAAGTCCTTACTAAAACAGGTTCCACAAAATGCAGACTAGAAATATTAAAGAATTTCGGTCCTGCAGAAATGGTTTTACTTTGTGAATTAAGTATCATACAGTAAAAATAATACAGGCTTCAACAAATCTTTTTAAAAAGGAAATCAGAGGAACTCTTAAGTGGAATACATAAAATTCCAGCTTTAGAAAATTAAATGTGGAAGACATTCTTAGCAAGGAAGCACTCATCTGGAAGGAGGTGTATCATTACCTGTATAAGTAATTCCAGCTGTTACGACACGGATAATGTGTGTTAGTGAAAGACAGTACTACCCCACTTGGCGCTTCACTTTGTCACAGATTTTTGTGGAACATTTCTCATGTTTCTTCAGGTACTTTCACTAATTCGCAAATTTTTCTCTGAGCAATATCTCTAGAATTATCAATACATAATTCACTTTTTTCTTATTAAATTAGGCAGTGAATTGTTAAAATAGGCAGTTGTAAGCATTTTAGTTTAAGGGGACATGGTATTTGGCAGTTATAAGCAGTTATACAAATTTTTAGAGGGATTTTGAATTTCCACAGTGGGTTCTGGAACCTATCCCCATGTTAAAGTAGGGGAGCGCTGTAGACCTAATCATAACATATCAAGGGGTCTGCTTTTGGTGTTGTGCATTTGGTGGTGTTGGCCCTTAGGATTTTATAGAAGGCATGCTTCAGGGAAAGAGATAGAAATGGAAGAATTTTCCACGCAGGCAATGTGTCAGGTACTTCTGGCAATACTTGGATTTAAGACTTACAACAGAGATGTTATGAATATTTGAGGGTTTTTTTTACCAGGTTTCAAGATATGCTTCACAATTACTGTAAGAGAGAAAGAGATGCATCACCATCCCATTTTGTTTACATGAGTGTAAACTTGGAAATTGTACCAAATCCCACTGTGATGGATTTTTACACCAATGAGAATATACTTAAAATGATTACGTTGATATAATTAGAATGTGCCATTCCCCCATCCTCATGTGGGCTGAAATAGGTACCTTATGTTTCCTTTGGTACAGGGAGAGTACCATAAATTTCACCCATATAGCTGAAAATTTTTTTACTCCAGTGTACTGGCCCTCAAATGACCCAGGATTTGAGACTGCCAGAGGCCCCATGGCTCTTTATTAATCTACAAGGTGAGGTGTGGGGGGGTCCCCATTCACTGTACTTAATCATTCCATGAATTTGATGTAGTACTGTATAATTAAGTCATTCTTGTATCTTTACCACAACTATTATTTGAATTATACGTATAACAAAACATAAGATGCCAACCAGACCTGGTTTGTATGAACACATTATTGAATATAAAGCAGACAAAGGGCAATAATAAACATCAACTAAAAAAATCAGATAAGGAAGAATCAGCTGTTTTGGTACAATACCCATCATCTTTTGATGCTGTAAGTGCAGGAAAGTATTTGTGTACAACTGTTTCTTAGATCAGAACTTTGTTCTTAATTCTCTCAAATATTATTCATATGCAGTATATAATTATTCTTCCTGATGCTTATGAGGAGTCATTAATAAAAAGACATGCAGGGATGAACTGTGAGGAGTAACTATATTTTTTCTCTTGAGACAGTTCTCAGAAGGCACCAGCACCCAGGAATATAACTTCAAAAGAAAGAACCAAATACCAAGTCATCATTATTGGATGTGGCGCAGCAGGTATTGGGGCAGCGAGAGAGCTCACATCACATGGCATTCATTCTGTTCTTATATTGGAAGGTTAGTTTTTCATGGAGTCTAATACTTGTTAGAAGTTTAAAACTACGTATGTTAGTTTTCATTTTGATTGTTTATCTTTAGTTGTAGATAGTATACTTTTAAATTTAGACGTTTTAAAAATAATTTTTACAGAATTTTGCAAAATTTTCTGTAAAAGTCAACCTCTGTCTCAAGTCATAAATAACAAGAATATATCTGCAGAACAAAACGTTTATTCTTAACAATGTTTTATTGACACAGGAAGTGGTAGAGTTGGTGGCCGAATTAACACGATCAAAACCAGTGAGTCCAGACATTTAGACTTAGGAGCCCAGTGGATCCACGGAGAAGTTAACAACCCAATACATGAATATGCCAAGTCAAGAAATCTGTTATATGATTTTGTTTCTGGAGATGGGGAAGGTAACCTAATTACATCTAAAAAGGGCCCATGAAAAATTGTTTTTTAAAGTAAAAGAATCTATGATTGTAACGTTGATGGCAATGACTTACTGATAGATGAATGTAATTGTTTTTGCAGGGGATTTTTATACAGAAAACGGTGACCTTATCCCAGCTGATCTCGTTGAAGAAGTTATGTCTGTCATGGATGAAGCTAATGAAAGTTTACAGATTATGTCCAGAGCCCCTCTTACTCTTTCAGTAGGAACGTATTTTAAAGTAGCTTTCAAGAAATATGTCGCCTCCTGTAAACACAATTCTCCAGAGATGGCCAGACTAAAGGAAGCCCTGTATGAATGGTACATGAGGTATGTGTACTGAAAAACCACAGTATATATTTAGTATGGATTGACTACTTTTAACTAGGTTTTAAAAAGCAGTCAAGATTGTTATAAAATAAAAAATTTTCTCAAACCTTATCACTGCCTTTCCTTACCTCTGATTTTGTTCATGAAGCTTACCTGTCAGATATATATATAGCTGTATTCTCCGAAGTCCGACAGAATTTCAAAACTCCCGGCACACGCAGTGGACGGACAGGTGGTTAGCGGGTATCAGGAACCATTCCCATTTTCTATTCAGATTTTCTCTGTCGCCGGTACTGTCAACACCTGTTTTCAGTACCTCCGTCATTGAATTTTGGAACTTCTTTTGCTACTTGAGTATCCTGATTGACTTTGTTTTTGATATTGGATCTGTGGCTAGGCATACGCTAATTGTGGATTGTTTTGATTTTGGCTTGATTATTTCCTTTAACTAAGATGTCTGGATCTAGTTCGACTAGCGCCAGAGTATGTTGTATGGAAGAATGTAAGGTGAGGCTACCAAAAGCTTCGGTAAACCCCCACACAGTGTGCGCGAGTTGTAGAAATCATGTGTGTATGTTTGATGATTGTTGCAAGGAGTGTGAAAGTCTGTCTGATTCGGGTTGGAAGGCATACGAGTCCTATATACGTAAGTTAGAGCGTGATAGGATCAGGATGTCTTCCTCCAGGAGTGTATCAGGCAGTATATGTCAGGGCAATAATGTTACACCTGCTACCCCTCCAGTAGAATTTATTCCTCCTAAACCTGTAATGCCTTCGGGCCCTGCAATAGCGTCTGTGGAAGGTAATGCCCTATCTATGATTCTGGAATCTTTACGTAGCCTAGAATCGAAAGTGCTCGCTTTGGAAAGTGTTAATAGTGCAGTGAGGTGTAGTGATAATGCCCCTTCGGCAGGACCTGTGGACACTTCCCAGGCTGCCAAAGATCGTGCTCGAATCTTGGATTGTTTTTCGTCATCAGAGACGTCCTCCCCGCGCAGGAGTTGGAGCTCTCAGAAGGTCTCGCACCCTCTGAAGAGAACTAAGACGCTAGATGTTGCACAGGCGGCCGTCGTCTTTGGTTCCTCTGAGGAGGACGCTTCACGTCCGTTAGCTCCTTCTGCTTTGCGGTTGTCTCCTGAGCAATTTGAAGACTCGCCGCAAAAGAGAGCAAAGATGCAAGATGTCGCACAGGCGGCCGTCATCTTTGGTCTCAGGGAGGAGGACGCTTCACGTCCTTTATCTCCTGATTTGTGAGCTTCGCAGGAGAGGACGTCTTCCGACGAGGGTGCTTTTGAGCGCCCCGGTCGCTCTAGAGACAGAGCCGTGGCGGTCCATGTGAGAAGGAGGAGGGCTTCCCCTCGCCCCTTGTCTTCTCATAGGATCAGCCCTTCGCCTGAGAAGGAAGGTTCTCCGTCAAAGAGGATTATTTTGTCTATACAACAACAACTTGACTCGTTGATTGCAGAGAGAGAGGCAAAGCCGTATCGCAGAAGGAAGGATGATAAACTGCCAATCAAGAGGTCCAGGCAGTCCCCTTCTCCTTCTCCTCGCTCCTCTCTTTCTCATGTTGCTTCACCCTCTAGATTTCGTTCAGCTCCCCAGCAGTTGTCTAGAGAGCGCAAGGATCATCTTCCCAAACATGCTTCAGTCGAGAGAAAGAAACATAGTTACCCTCGGAGCAAGGATGGTTTGCAAGAGATTATGCAGAGTCACGTAGCTCGCCGAGACGCCCCTCGCTCGTCTATGAGGGTCTCTCCGTCGGCTGCCAGATACGATGCTAGTTTGGCAGCTAATCTGGACGCCAGGCGTGACGCTCGATGCTCGGCTGGACGCCAGGCGTGACGCTTTGCTGAACGCTCATCTGGACGCTTGGCAGGACGCTCAGCGTGACGCTTGTCTGGACTCTCGTCAAGACGATCAACAGGACGTTTTCCCAGACGCTCGCAGACACTCGAAAGATATTTTGGACTCTACTCATCTGATTGACTCTCATGAAGGAGACTTGTCGGAGGAAGCAACCGAAGAACGATCTTCAACACCGGCGTCTTCGGATTATCAAGTCTTGGTGCGCTTACTCCGTGCTTCTTTTGAAGAAAAATTCCAACCTTCGGCCCCTCGTTCTCCCCCTTCTCAGTTGTCATCTTCGAAAGCCATCAAGACTCCAGGAATCGTGAGATGGCTACTTCGCTTTCGACCAAGAGGGCTTTTAAGAAGATACATAGTTGGATGGAGTCAAGAAAAGTCCAAAGCATGAATTCTTTTGCCCTGCCCCCATCAAGACTTACAGGCAAGGCAGGCATTTGGTATGAGACAGGGGAGGACGTCGGACTAAGAGCTCCCTCGTCTGCCCAAGGTGACTTCGCCACCCTGGTGGACGCACCGAAGAGATCCCTTTTTTCATCAGCAAAGGTGTCTTGGACTCCTCCTGAAATAGACCACCATCTTAAGGGACTCTTCCGTACGATAGAAGTGTTTAATTTTTTGGACTGGTGTTTAGGGGTCCTGGATGCACAGTCACGTAGTCCTGATTCGATTAGCCTGGGGGAGCTGTCCAGCGTTCTTGCATGCATGGACAAGGCCGTCAGGGATGGTTCTGAAGAGCTAGCTTCGCACTTCTGTACAGGAATCTTGAAGAAGAGAGCACTCTACTGTAGTTTTACTGCGAAGGCGGTCTCTACCTCACAGAGGGCAGAATTGCTGTATGCCCCTCTTTCGAACCATCTCTTTCCCCAGGCTATGGTCAAAGATCTGGCCGTCAGCCTGCAAGAAAAGGCGACCCAAGACCTCCTAGCTCAGTCTTCGAGACGTACGGCAGTCCCTTCGACGTCTTCGCGAATGCAAGCTCCTAAGAAGCAGAATCCCTTTCGAGGTGGAGCATCCTCGAGGCCGCCTTCTCGAGGAAGAGGCCTTTCCAGAGGCAGAGCCCCTTCTAAGCTCAGGGGTAAGAAATGAAACGACAGTCCTTCAGTCACCGGTAGGAGCCAGGATTTGTTTATTCTCAAAAGCCTGGAGAGAGAGGGATGCAGACAGCTGGTCGCTCAACATCATCAAGAGGGGATAGAAGATACCTTTCTTGAAGCCTCCCCCACTGTGCACGACACCCAGGGATTTATCACCTGTTTACCATCAAGAGAAGCAGCAGATTCTATACGATCTGCTCGAGCAAATGCTCGAAAAGTGAGCGGTGGAGCAGGTCGTGGACCTGGAATCCCCGGGCTTCTACAACAGGTTGTTCCTGGTGCCGAAACAGTCGGGAGGTTAGTGACCAGTCTTGGATGTAAGCAGTCTGAATCTTTTCATGCAGAAACAGAGATTCAAGATGGAGACACCTCGGTCAGTTCTTGGGACCTTAAGACCAGGCGATTGGATGGTGTCATTAGATCTTCAAGACGCCTATTTTCACATCCCGATTCATCCCCAGTCGATGAAGTATCTGCGGTTTGTCCTGAAGGAGACAGTTTACCAATTCAGGGCGCTTTGCTTCGGATTGAGCACAGCCCCGATGATCTTCACGACTCTTATGAAGAATGTGGCGAGGTGGCTTCATCTTGCAAACATCAGAATCTCTATGTACCTGGACGACTGGCTCATTCGTGCCTCCTCGCAAACGCGGTGTCTGAAGGACCTTCAAGCAACTTTAACTTTGGCGAAGTCCCTGGGACTTCTGGTGAATTTCAAAAAGTCACAGCTGACCCCAACACAGTGCATTGTGTATCTGGGGATTCAGATGGATTCAGTGGCTTTTCGAGCTTTTCCGTCCCAGGGACGTCAGCAGCAAGGCTTAGACAAAGTGTCAGCCTTCCTAAGGAAAGAATCATGCTCGGTGAGGGAATAGATGAGTTTGCTGGGGACCATTTCCTCGCTGGAGAAGTTTGTTTCCTTGGGGAGACTACACCTCAGGCCTCTCCAGTTCTTCCTGCTGGACAATTGGAAGGACAAGAAAAATCTGGATACGATTTTGGAAATATCGAAAGAGGTAAAGCACTTAAAGTGGTGGCTCGATCCGGTGAAGCTGTTGGAGGGTGTTTCTCTCAAGCTTCAGAGCCCCGACCTAGTGTTGTTCTCCAACGCGTCCACCACGGGGTGGGGAGCAACACTTGGGGGGGAAGAAGTGTCAGGCACCTGGAGAGGGGAACAGGTGTCCTGGCATATAAACCTCAAAGAGATGTCAGCCATCTTTTTGGCGCTCCAGTTCTTCCAAGAAAAAGTTTCTCGTCATATAGTCCAGATCAACTTGGACAACACCACAGCTCTGGCTTACATCAAGAAACAGGGAAGAACACATTCTCAGTCCCTGTTCGCTCTGGCAAAGGAGATCTTGTTGTGGGCAAAAACACGGGACGTCACAATTCTTACGAGGTTCGTAGCAGGAGTAGAGAACGTCTGAGCAGATCTCCTCAGTCGGCAAGGTCAACTTTTGCCAACCGAGTGGACCCTTCACCAGGATGTATGCCAAGAGCTGTGGAGGTTATGGGGACGTCCTCTCGTAGACATCTTTGCGATGTCCAGGACGAAGAGACTTCCGCTCTACTGCTCCCCAGTGCTCGATCCAGGGGCAGTGGCGATAGATGCCCTTCTCTGGGACTGGACGGGGATGGACCTGTACGCCTTTCCCCCGTTCAAGATCCTGGGGGAGGTTCTAAGGAAGTTTGCAGCGTCGGAAGGGACTAGAATGACGTTGATCGCCCCGTTCTGGCCTGCAAGAGACTGGTTCACAGAGGTCATGGCCTTCGTAGTAGACTTCCCGAGGACGCTTCCATTAAGGATAGATCTACTCAGACAGCCCCACTTCGAGAGGTACCACAAAAACCTCCCCGCTCTGAGTCTAACTGCGTTCAGACTGTCCAAAAGTTGGCCAGAGCAAGAGGCTTTTCAAGATCTGTGGCAAGAGCTATCGCCAATGCAAGGAGAGCTTCCTCCCGCGCAGTGTACCAATCGAAGTGGGCCACTTTCAGGAGTTGGTGCAAAAAGAACGGCATTTCCTCCACCACGACCTCTGTGAGCCAGATTGCTGACTTCTTACTTTGCTGAGGAAGGAATTGAAACTTGCAGTCCCGACAATCAAGGGCTATAGAAGTGTGCTGTCGGTTGTCTTTAGACACAGAGGTCTGGACTTGGCGAACGACAAAGACCTTCACGATCTCTTAAGATCCTTCGAGACCGCGAAGGTGACACAACCTAAATTGCCGTCATGGAACTTGGAATTAGTCCTGAAGTTCCTCATGTCCAGTCCTTTCGAACCTCTGCATGCTGCATCGCTAAGGGACGTTACTAGAAAAGCTGTCTTCCTAACTGCTCTGGCGACGGCGAAGAGAGTTAGCGAAATTCAAGCTATTAGCAAGCACGTTGGCTTTTAAGGGACAAACTCCGTCTGTTCTTTGAGCCCAACGTTTCTGGCGAAAAATGAGAATCCGTCCAACCCTTGGCCCAGGACCTTCGAGCTTAAAGGTATGGCCGAAATCATTGGGCGCGAGCCGGAGAGAATCCTGTGCCCTGTCAGGGCTCTCAAATTCTAGTAACTTGTGGTGTTCGGTCAGGAAACCAAGCTTACCAATGTCGAAGAATGCTCTGGCTTTTTTCTTGAGGGACACCATCAAGGAAGCGCATTCATCTTGTAAAGATAGTGATATGAAGTTGTTGAAAGTGAATGCGCACGAAGTGAGGGCTATCTCTACATCGGTAGCCTTCCAAAAGAACATGGCACTCAGTGACATCTTGAATGCCACATTTTGGCGTAGCAACTCGGTGTTCGCTTCACACTACTTTCGGGAGGTGAAGATGACATACGAGAACTGCTATTCGCTAGGACCATACGTACATCGCCGCAGACACTATATTGGGGGCAAGGAGTAGCACTCATCCTATCAGGTAGAAAATGGTTAGGTGAGCTTTTAACTTTATATTGAGTTAGGGTTGTGGGGTCGACCGCCTGAGGCTGACTTCCCTTCCTTTAGCCTAAGTTATGTGGAAAATTAGCTTATGTTAGGCTAGGTCAGGTGGTGGTTTTTTGCTTTGTTGCCCTCATACTATGGTCAAATGGTCTAGTCACATTGTGGTCACGCCCCCGTTGACAGATCATCTAGAACTCACCAGCAACACAGGTGACTCTAGTAAAGCAGAAGCAGACTTGGGTGACAGTAATCACGAAGTCAGCTATGCTAACAGGTAAGGAACCAAGATGTCAATCATCTGCATGGATATGTTTCCCAAATCCTATTCTGTCTCTCCCTACCTCCAAAGGTGGGATTCAGCTATATATATATCTGACAGGTAAGCTTCATGAACAAAATGATATTGTTATGATACAATAAAGTTTGTTCATACTTACCTGGCAGATATATATATACTAGCTGTATTCTCTGAAGTCCGACAGAATTTCAAAACTTCCGGCACACGCAGTGGACGGACAGGTGGTTAGTACCCATTCCCGCCGCTGGGAGGCGGGTATCAGGAACCATTCCCATTTTCTATTCAGATTTTCTAGTGCCACTGTCTCCTGAGGGGAGGTGGATGGGCACTTTGATTATATATATCTGCCAGGTAAGTATGAACAAACTTTATTGTATCATAACAATATCATTTTGTAGTTTTGCACTTTTCTTAGTGAAGCATGAAAGTTTTATGGTATTAAAATGTAAATATATTTAGGCTAATAATATTTGTGTTAAATTGAAAAATCTTAAATTTTCACAACCTTTTTTCTCTAAGGTGGCAGAGGGTAGATAATGCATGTGACTGCCTGCCAAAATTGTCAGCGCACTGCTGGGGAAGATATGTATTTTGTGAGGGAAAGGAGAATATGAATCCAAAGAATGGTTTTCTCTCTATCATTGATGCAATTCTCAGGGAGACCAAGGCTGATATTATGCTAAACAGCGAAGTTACCAGGTAAGTAACAGACCACCCTTTTGTGAGTGAAATAAGAATTATGGTGAATTAGGGTCCTTTTATTGGTTTGGAAAATTTATTCATTTAAAGAGTAATCCTTCCAGACTACTGAGAAGATCCCAGACAGACCTGAAATTATTGCCTTCCACTGCTTTTGTAACATCGCATGGCTTTCCAAAAGTATAATGTCCTCTCCCCTTTTGTTTCATGTACAAAGTCTACTAATAGTGGCAAGCCTGCAGTCCTTTTGTAGCCCAAATCTGAAGAAAACAGAAAATAAGAAAGGTGGTTCATAACCACAAAAGAAAAATAAAGTAATTTGTGATAATGATTAATTTGCTAAACTTAAGTTTTCAAACTTGACAAACTAAATTTCCAAGCAGTAACCTATGTAAATTAGCAACAGTAATTCTTCAAGACAATGGATATTTTCAACTGGCTTGTGATGTATTTAATTAAAGCCTTTTTGGTAACATATGGCTTCATCAGCATATTTTCACTTGTGCTGAAGTACACTGGAGTCAAGGTTAAAATGGTTACTAAACATTTGAACTAGAACGTATTAGTGTCTCACGCTACTGCTGTGAGTACAGGTGGTACTGTATTCCAGTGATGAGTTGAAAAGTGCTGTGTTTTTAATTAATACTGGAACTGTTAATGGTTAGAAATTCACAAGAGATGGTGTGTGGTTGATAAGAAATCTATCTTTCTTTTGTAGTTTGATCAGAGCATGTTTAAAATAACTTCTTCCCTGGACAAGCATGTTTAAAATAACTTCTTCCCTGTGACATGCATGTTATTGTTTTGATGGAAAGGATGCTTTTTTTATTTGTGATGAATATTTTATTATGTAAGTGAAAGCAAAAGTACAATTTTGTTCTGGTATCTAGTTTTTTGTATTTCACTGTAAATTCTTGCAACTGATATTACCAGTTAGTGATATTTGATTTCACTAGTTAAGTAACCATCAGGCATTATTAATGAGGCAGTATAAATTGTGTTTTTTTTTCTTTTTTCATCAACAGTATTGATTATGTTAACACACTTCAAGTGAAGAGCAATAGATTTGTCCGTGAAGACGGTGTCACATTGCCTGTTATTGTAAGGTGCAGGTAAGTATGTGGTGTTTTGGGTTTTCTTAATATATCTGTGAAGTAAATGTTAGGAGACAATATTGAACAATAATGTGTTGAAACAGTCAACTATAATTTACCGTAATTGTTAACAGATGGACTTTGAAAAATATTTTATTTGCCACTGGTGTGTTTATAGCTATAAAATTTAGAATTTTTTAAAAAATATTTTGTCCACTCACAATAGTGTATACTGTAGGCTGTACTATTTATATGGAAGTTTCATTGGTAACAGTTTGCAGCCATACATATACATCATACTGTGGAATTTAATTAAGATTCAGAATTATATTATCCTGTTTACAAAACATTTCAACTTGGAAACACTTCAGGAGTATTTTCCTTCATTCTGAATTCTTTTTTAGATAATTGTGTTAACTACCATAGTAGTACAATATTATGTACATTTTTTTTAGTGGAGTTTATACTGTGCCTCTTGTGTTCCTGGTGAGATATATTTTTAGGTAGTATAGCAAAAGGTTCCATCTGTGGTCTGTCAAGAACTTTTTATACTTGCACTGAATAATATACCAGAGTCACTTGTGGTTTTGTTGAAAATGCTGATTTCAGAGCATAGATTTAAATCTCATTTTGCACTTGTCTTTTTGTATTCCAGCAACGGAAGAGAGTATGAAGCAGAACACATCATAGTTACACCTTCCATTGGGTACTTAAAGGAGCATCTTCATATGTTTTCACCTGGTCTACCAAATGATCTTCAAAAGGTGATGTGAGATAATGAGAGAGATTAGTACTAGAATTCTTTGCTAAGTAGTGAATCTTGTCTTCAAACTTCTCATTATCACTGCCATCAGTTTTGTGCAACACAAAGGCCTGTTATGAAGATTTCTATTCTTCTCTGGCATCACATCTCGCAGTTCTCATCCAAGTAGATCTTGGTCTTTCAACTCCTCTGGTGCCCTATAAGTAACTTGCTGTTTTAACCTGAAGTGATACTGTTCTACCCTGAAGTGATGTTTATATGCTAGGAGAACAAATTATTGGATGTTGTTTTCTAGCATAGGCCCTTCCCTTTTTGAGGTTAGATATGAAAAAAAAGGCTTCTCAATTGTTCTTACAGGTCTTGTCTTTGCTCCATCCCTATCTTTTACTTTCCTAACTAATTGACTAACTGTTCCTCTTCCCTGAACGAAAAGAGGGCAAGAAGCTGAACCTATGAAAAAATTTATTGTCTAACCTAAAGTATGTTATGCAGTAATCTCATGTGGATGTAATATAATATTGTCTATACATTAATTTACTACTGAATATAACAGTCTATATTTAATCACTGAAAATAATGTATTCTATGTCTTCAAATAAATTATTGTCTGAGTTGTGTTTTAGTGACTGCTTTTCTGAGAGATAAGACTAGGACAATGATAAAATAGTATATTATCACCACAATTTCCAGCTGTTCAAAATAGAATGCGCTTTTGTTACTAACTCAAACCCATTCTTCAATTACAGACTATTCTCTCCACTGGATTTGGAACTATAGACAAGATATTTTTAGAATTTGACGAACCATTCTGGTCACAGGATTGCAAAGGAATACAGCTAGTATGGAAAAACAGAGTGCCTAATTATGGTCAAGTACAAAATCCTAGTAACAGTAAAGAGGTAAGAATTTTAAGCTTATGTTCATAACCTGTTCAGATAGTTCAAAAGCAAATGCCTTTTATATTCAATTAAATTTTATTGTAATGTTTTGTTACTGGGAATGTTTTGAATCAGTGTGGTCTTCATGAATATTTTACAGTTAAAGAAGAACTGGTTTCAAGGCATTACTGGATTTGATCCAGTCCAGCACCAGAGAGCAATGCTTTGTGGATGGATAGGTGGAGCAGAAGCAGAGTACATGGAGACACTTGCTGAGGAGATAGTGGGCCAGGCCTGTGTCAAGCTCCTTAGGCAGTTCTTGCATAGAGAAGATATTCCATACCCAAAGAAAGTTTATAGGCAAGTACAGTGTTAGCCATTTTCTGTTTCCTCACAAGTGAGAGTACTAAAGTGAGATGTACTGGACATGTCTTTGCTGTCTTCTCCATATTTCATTCTTTTCACCATTTTGTGATTCTTCTTATGCGAGTGCCAGTATCTAGACATTTTTGCTGTTAGTTTTGATCTTAATGGTAAAGTTCTTAGTTTTAGCTGTCTCTTGTATTGACAGTTTGCTCAGCTCAGTATCGGTGTCCCATGAACATTCTAGTTGGTGTAGTTAGTTTCTTTTTGCCAGACTTAATCCAAAGTACTTATCCTGAACTGAAAAAGATTAAAAGATTGTATGTTTGAGTTCTGTGTTCTTGTGTACTATATGACCTTTAAAAATATTCTTACACAATCAACAAAAAGATGAACAATGGTGAAAGTGTCCAGAGGCAAGAAAGTAGACTGCAACCTCAAAGATTGGAATGGTTTGGAAATATGATGTGAAGGAGAGAGCAGCAAGTTATTCAGGCTATTAGAGAGGCCCAGGAAGGGGATAGATGAAGACCCAGACTTGATGTAATTGTGATGAAATAGAACTCATTTTGTCCAAGCCTGTAATAGGAAAAATCTGAAGATTGTTAGGAACCTGTAGAACTTGATTAGTATGTAAAATCTCTAGACCTATTTAAGGCTGGCCTGAAGGCTTTGGTCTTAAGAGAGGTGCAGAAATTAAACAGGAAATTATATTGTAGTTGGATGTCAAAAGACAGCTGTCATACAGTAACTTGAAGCTGAAAGGGTAATTGGCTTTCATTTTGTTCCCATAGAAAGACTTTATTTAGGACTTTTTATCCTGTAGTTGTTCAAAAGATACATCACGTAAATGTATACATGTGATAAAAAATGACATGTCTTCGTATGTTTTCATGACCATCATTGCGATTCTGGTTGCCAGGACACAGTGGGCAACCAGCAAGTTTTTCCGTGGATCTTACTCGCATCATTCTGTGCCCTGTGAATGCAGAATGGGACAGCCAGGTGAAAGTCCTTTAAATGAACCTGTGTGTGCTACAAGTAACACTGGAGATAAGGTTTGTATTTTGCTTTGATTTTCTAGTGGTGATTATAAAAAAGAGTGGGATATGAGTGTCATGTCAGAAGTGCAGCAGCTTTGCTTGTGACAATAACAACAACAACAACAATAATAATAATATAATTATAATAATGTTTGCAGAGAGTTTTCTCAATAATAAAAAGAAAAGAGAAGACTTTATGCAGATCAGATGTCATTGAAACTGCTATTGTTTTCAACAACAACAACAATAATAATAATAATAATAATAATAATAATAATAATAATAACAATAATAATAATAATAATAATAATAATAATAATTCATCTTGAAGTTTGTATAGTCAGAATTTTATGTGGACAATGTCTGTTTTTTGTTTCAACAACAGTAATAATTGTATAGTAGTCCATTTAATGTGTTATGTCTTTGGAACTTTTTATTATTCAGTCTGGACTTTTCAGGTACCTTTGATAGTATTAGCTGGTGAGGCCAATAGCGTTGCGTTCTATTCCACAGTGCATGGAGCCTTTCAGAATGGCATGAGCCAAGTCTCACATTATTTGAAGGCTTTATCAAGGTAGTAATGGATACTTTTTTCTAGATTTTCCTTGTAAGTGATATTGTGTATGCTTAAATATGTATTGGAAGTCATTGATGATGCTTGCATGTTGATGTAAGAAGAACCTGTATTATTCCTGGAAGGTACATTTTTTTTAGAATATTTTCTTATATTGACGTACACGTTAGGTATTTAGCGAGTGATTACAGTTACGATGTAAGTTTATTGATTTAATAATTTGATGTCACAACATCAGAGGTCATCAGCATAGAACGTAGTATTAAAATTATGATTTTTATAAGTAAGGTAGTTGATGCTTTTATTATTTAATGATATTTAACATATCTGAGAAAACAGTGAACTAAGGGCAGCCACTGACACTACATTTGGTACTGAGGTTACATAATAGTCATGATAATTTTCTCCATTGTCTTATGCAAATGTGTCCGTTATTGTTTGTGTTAGCATTATTATAACATGTACCCCTTTGATCACTTTAAACCGTCACATTATCTATTCTGCTTTCATAAGGTATAACGTAATCTGTCTTCATTGTGTTTACCCAGTACGTATTTACTATTATGTTCTTTTCAGTAAACCTTGAAAAGGCCACTTTTCCTTGTGGTATTCATGATAGAAAAAAAATTGTGCAATTCACAAAATTACTGAAACTTTTTCAAAACTTATGAATAATAGCAATGCTACAAATTAATTACAAAACAGGCATTTATCAGAGAAAGGTTCCTATCAACAGAGTTATTTAAAGACCTAAAATACAGTTTTTTTATTTCACTGACTTTCATTTCATTGAATAACTTTATGCACTGGTGTAAGTCTTAATTGCCTCTCTAACCAACATTTTTTATGGCCATTCTTGCGACAGACCATTGCACTATATTTAATTGATCTATTTTCTTTTCAGATTGAATGGAGGATTAAACGGTATTAAAAGCAAGATGTAAGACCAGGGTGGTACGGTGTCTACTCTAGTCTGCAAGGTTCCAAAGACTAGATGATAAGTCTGGTGCACTTGATGCTGTAGAAGATTAGAGGTTGTTAAACTCTTTTTGGTAACTTTTGTTGTATTACCTACATGTTTGTTTCAAACTAAATTGAGGGATATTGTTTTCATATTAATCTTGAACATATAGATAGGGCAAACAAACCAGTGTTAGACAATTAATTAAACTAAGCAAAGCTGGTGTTGTATTGGTGAGAGTTCTTCAAAGAGTTCCCACTTCATGACTCATGAAGGGGGTATGTAGTAGTTTATCAGTTGTCCTCATTAAATAACCCCAATTTCCATAGTTTTTGTAGATTAGTTAATGATCAGTGGTAACGTTACAATGGTGGTGTCAGGTTTAGCTTGTGATCGTCATCAAAAGTTTTTGTAATGGTGCAACTGAAAGTTTATGTGACCAGTTGATTTATCTGTTCATACTTGTGGTAACCAATCTTATTTTTTTTATTTGTGCATTAGAACTGTGGTTCTCACTGATCTAGTTTAATTAGCACTCATCACAAGTTTGTTTTAGTATATGATCTTATGTTTTTGGGAGTGAGACAGGAAGGTCTCTTAGTGTGGAAAATATACTACATATCTTTGACATCTCTCATGTTAGTGATTTTTTTCTCTCACTTTGCCTGCTGCAACCAGACAGTAAAAGATTAATAAGATACATACATTATATATATATTATATATATATATATCTAGTATTATATATATATATATATATATATATATATATATAGATATATATATATATATATATATATATTTTATATATATATATAATAATATATATATGTACCACTGATATGTTAGAATTGTTTAAAAATAGTATTGGTGCAAGGGATAAGATAATCAAATCACCCAGAAAATATTTTATAAACATGGTTTTGAGATTACTTAAGGAAATATGTTTTAAAAAGTTTAAGGTAAGGAAGATTTGTTATTAATGAGAAGTTTTTATGGATTTCATTTTAGGAAAAACCTTGTTTGTTTTGTTTTCAAAGAACTGTCCTTTTTAGTAGTATACTGTATCTTGTTTTCTTGAATATAGTTATAATTTTTCTTGTTATTATTTACTTGCTTGTGCAAATTTTTCACAGGATAGACTGCTATTTGATATTCAGAGTCAGCTTCTGACTTAAATTTTAGAAGTATTGTACAGTTGGCCCTCATTACGTATTATTATTATTATTATTATTATTTAGAAGATGAAACCTATTCATATGGAACAAGCCCACCAAAGGGACCACTGACTTGAAATTCA
>NC_061109.1:89354937-89357437 GCF_015104395.2 Macrobrachium nipponense
CACGTGACCTTCAAGTGCTAATTTCTGTGTTTTTCTGCGAAGAGCAAAGTTATTACGTAGCCAATTCATGTAGGACTGTGTGCATAATAGCTAATTAGTATAGTTTTTTTATATTGGGAAATGTTTTACTATGTGAGTAAACATGTGCGGGAGACAGTTTTACTATGCTGTGTGTAAATGCGTGCGCGACCTTGGTAGTGGCTGAGGTGCTATATCGCCAATAATCTATGAGTCTTTGAATGCCCCTTTGTTTTTGTTTTTTTAAGCAAAATTATTAGGTAAACGTAACGTATTGAAATTGAACAGTGTTCATGCTAGTATAGTTTTGTTCATGTTAGTATAGTTTTGTTCATGCTAGTATAATTTTTATAGTGGAATATGTTGGAGGTTGGTGCATTGTATCGCGTACGTGCTCGGGGCCATTGTATGCGACGGTTCTGTTTGCCTTTTTTTCCGAGAGCTCATTTCTAATGTTTTGCCTCTCTCTCTCTCTCTCTCTCTCTCTCTCTCTCTCTCTCTCTCTCTCTCTCTCTCTCTCTCTCTCTCCTTGTTGTGCGTAAACACCTGTGTGACCGATCTTGGAAGTGGCTGGGATCCCATATGTTGACATTTGATCCATTTCCTTTCGAATTCCCCTTTGGTTTTTTTTTTTTTCTTTTTTTTTTAGCCAACTTATATGGTAGACATTGCGAAGAGAACAGTGTTCATGCTAGTATAGTTTTGTTTTATTACTGGAATATGTTGGAGGGTGGTGTGTTGTATCGCGTATGTGTCCGGGGCAATGTTTGTGCTGATTCCGTTCAAGTGCTCATTCCTAATCTTTGTTTTTCAAGTGCTCATTTCTAATTTTTTTTCGAGTGCATATTTCTAATGTTTTGCTTTTTTTGTCATGGCTTCTAGAAGACGAAGAGGTCTTGAGTGCGGCTAAAGTCAGGAACTCATGGATGTTTTTGAAAGCGACTTTGAGGATGAAGTGGAGGACACAAGTCAGACATTAGAGGAAGAGGAATCTGGCACTGTTTTTGTCGAGGAGGAAGACGAAGACATGCATGCCCAAGCTGGTGATACAGAGGGGGACAAGGACGAGGAAGATAATCCTGGTCCGTCAATCTCTCGGTCTGCCGATGAACTCTCCCCGGTCGAACTTAGAAGCAGGAAGAGGAGGGGGGTCCCCTCCAGCCCGCCCAGGGAGCTCCTATTCACCGCATTGGCTCTGAGGTTGTCAGAGCACGAGATGGGACCGAGTGGCAGAGAGATCCCAATGCCGCCCTAGCCCCCCATCTCCACGCCGCAGATTGAAGCTGGGGGTCCCACCGATGTCGTTGTTGGAGTGGAGAGAGTGAGCGACATATTCTCGCTCTTTCTAGAAGATGTTATGTTGGCAGAGATTGTCATACGAACCAATGATAAACTTGACCTTTTGAGGGCTAATTATCGTGGCAGAGGCAATATTGCTCTTCGTGACATGGACCTGAGAGAGCTAAAGGCATTCATTGGGATCCTGATAATGTGTGCCGTAAGATCGGACAATCACACCCCAACAAGTGACATATGGAATCTCATAGAGTGCAATCTAATATACCGCTGTACAATGATCGAGCGTCGTTTCGCCCTACTATCGAGGGTGATTAGTTTTGACAATTCTGCCACCAGAGACAAGCGTATGAGGACAGATTGCCTTGCCCCCATTCACTAAGGGTTCGATCACGTGGTGTCTAATTGTCAAAAGAGTTACTCTCCTGGGCCTCATCTCACTGTGGACGAGCAGCTTGTACCATTTAGGGGTCACTGTCCCTTCCGCATCTACATTCCCAGCAAGCCAGCCAAGTAAGTTCACAGATTTCCATTTTTTTTCATGTAATTGCTTTTTATGTATTCATAATAGTTTCTTTTTTTATTATATAATAAGCATTGACATATATCTTATGTGTTTATAAAATATAAAATGTTATCTCTCTCTCTCTCTTTCTATATACATATATCATATATATTATATATATATATATATATATATATATATATATATATATATATATATATATATATATATATATATATATGAAACACCTAGGGTTTTTGATTAATAATATATTGTCCATGTGTTCTCTGTGACCTATGGAATGTGAAGAACAGTGAGAAGCAACGACCCGAGAGTAGCTGATGAATGAGTTTCTTTGGATGGCATGAGATAAAAATGCTTAGTTGGACAAGTCAATGCACGACACTTTATGAACTCTTCTCAAAGTGCCTTTGTGAAACTGGATGCAGCTAGAATTGCGAGGCGTTAACAAACTGTGTGTTCGTATGTGCGTGTGCGCCTCTTCCCTTTAATAGTTTCATACACAAGTCTATGGGGGGATTTTGATAGAGGGTCTTCAAGAGAAAGGCAAGATGCCGTGGTGCTCACCGGGGAGTTTTTGTGACATAGTGTTTAAGTGTCCGGTTGCTTGGGTGAGTGTTAAGATTACTTTAGCCAAAGAGTGGCTTGTCTGTTTGACAT
>NC_061109.1:89362437-89372437 GCF_015104395.2 Macrobrachium nipponense
ACTTGACTGACATACTAACACACCAAAAAAAGTCATTTCCCAACGCCAGCAAGACATCCACCAGCCGTGTGCAGAGAGGTTGCTGCCGTTTTTGGTGATTACAAGAATTTTCACGTGGGTGATCGCGAGAATTCTACAGCGTGTCTTTTGGGGATCCGCAGAAGCCGTGAGAAGTCTTCTACAATGAGGGAGGCATTCCGTCCTCCTACAGTCTGCTACAGGAGCAGCTACTTTCAGACGAAGAGAGAAAAATTCTAGTGCTATTTGGAGATAAAGCGTGATAAGACTTTATTTCATAATGCCAGAGACGTGCAGTTTTTACTTGTATTTTATTTTAAGCCGGCCAGTGTGTTTTGTATTTTGCTAGGCAGGGGCTAGCGTGGTAGTGGCCGAGCCGTGAAACGCCTAGGGTTTTTTATTAATAATATATTGTCCATGTGTTCTCTGTGACCTATGGAATGTGAAGAACAGTGAGAAGCAACGACCCGAGAGTAGCTGATGAATGAGTTTCTTTGGATGGCATGAGATAAAAATGCTTAGTTGGACAAGTCAATGCACGACACTTTATGAACTCTTCTCAAAGTGCCTTTGTGAAACTGGATGCAGCTAGAATTGTGAGGCGTTAACGAACTGTGTGTTCGTATGTGCGTGTGCGCCTCTTCCCTTTAATAGTTTCATACACAAGTCTATGGGGGGATTTTGATAGAGGGTCTTCAAGAGAAAGGCAAGATGCCATGGTGCTCACCGGGGAGTTTTTGTGACATAGTGTTTAAGTGTCCGGTTGCTTGGGTGAGTGTTAAGGTTACTTTAGCCAAAGAGCGGCTTGTTGTCTGTTTGACATTTTTAAGAGCAAGGGTAAAAATATCAAATAATGTAAAACAAAAATGGAGCGCCTACAGATTTGTTGGACAAGGGTAAAAATATCGAATAATTTAAAAATATCGAATAACGTAAAATAAAGTGGAGCTCCTAAAGATTAGTTGGGCAAGGGACTAATACCAACAGGATGGCTGCCGTTTGTTTTGGCTTTCATGTTGTTGCATGTTCGGGTTCGGGCTGGCTGCGGGACGTCTGCGAGAATTACTTACCTTGGCTGAGTGATTAAAGACCGGGCAAAATGGTGTTAATCATGTGAGCGTGAATCATTGCTGGGAGAGACTTGATGCTTCGTCACAACTGGTTGGTTATCAGTGGTTGTGATAGAGGGAGCTCGGGTTGCGGGGCTTTCGTAGCTCATTATCTCTTGAAGGATTGTCACATCAAGATGTGAACTCTCACCATGGCTTCATCAACCTCCTCGTGCAAGTTAGTTTTCGGGAACTTGTCGGAAAATAAGTTCAGGAAGAGGAATACGTGTTTAGTAGTGGCCACTAATTGTGTTACATGCAGGAATTACGGTGTGGTGGCGGACGTCATTTGAGCTTATCCGTATGCCGAATTGGGGTATTGAAGGGTTTGCCATTGTGAAAAGACCTGAAAATATCACATCTTGGGAATGCGACAAAGAAGTTGATCTACCCACCATAGCTACCTTATTAAGGGGGCCGGCCGGCTAATGCCCTTTTTTAAGGACAGGACTTTGATATTCATACCACTTAATAAGGTGACTTGGGTCATCTCCAAACCGCATATGATTTTTGCCTCTGACCTTCGGTTTTGTGACGCCAGGGTGATTTATCCCGAAAATAACCATTTTTCAAATTCTATCTCCTCCCTTGATATTTAATATTAAGACCTGGGATTACTACCATATATAGACCTGATGTAGACCTCCAATCGAATGGAGAGTTTTTTTTCTAAAAGTCATTTTTTTGCTAGATATGAATTTTTCAATATGGTCAAAAAATAAACCCTATAAATCAGGAGAAAAAAATTTATAAAAAAAATACGAAACAAAAATTGGAAAAAAGGGCTCTATTTGATTGTTCTATAATGTCTTTCTGAGTTATATACCAAATTCCAATGTTATAGCTTTAAAACTAAGTGAGAAGATAGATTTTGAAGGTCAATAAGTATAGTTTTGAGATACGGGCGTTCAAAGTTTTCCTTCGTATTTCTATAAAGACAATATTAATAAATAATGATTATTATGAATGTATATTTGTTTTTTGTGTATAAATAAACCAAAACTATTTTATTTATCATAATTTCATCATAAATGATGATCCCTTTGCTCATATATCGCAGCCTGGGGCACTGCTTGAGGCAAGAAGGGCCACTCCTTCCTACGCAATTCTCTCTCTCCCCTTCACTAACTCTGCTTATTACAGCGAATTTTCTTCTTCTGTTTGTTAGCGAGATGTTTTCCTTGTATTTTCCTCTTTGGCATGATGAAATTCTTGCCCGAAACAAAGATAAACAAACGTAAAATTGCAAGAGAAATGTCAAGAGGTGAAACTCGAAGGCGTACACTTTTTTTTACAAAGACAATTTAATAAATCATGATTATTATGAATTTCATATTCCATTTTGGGTATTAAAAAACCAAAACTTTGTTATTTATCATAAATGAAGATCTCTTTGCTCAAAGATCGTAGCCTTAGGCACAGTGTGACGTGTGCTGTCAAGCAAGACGGGGCGTTACTAAGCAACCCTCCCCTCTCTCTTCACTAACTACGCATATATTATGATTATTCTGTAATAATACTTGAGCGATTTTTTTCTTTTTCTTCGTCTGTATGTTAGCGAGATGTTTCCCTTGTCTTTTCCTCATTGGCATGATGAAATTCTTGCCGAAACATACATAAACATACTTGAAAGCAGGCGAATGTCAGACGTGAAATGGAACGTGTAGACTACTTGACGTCTGTGATCGCACTAAATCAGGACTGGACTTGGTAGCTTGAGCCTGAAGTCTCCTTCTCGACTCGGGGAATGTCTACAGATGCCATTTCTCCCAATTTCTTTGACAATAATTATCAAAATTTACGATAATAGAAGAAATATTGCATTTTCTTGTACGGATCAATGTTTTAGGCTTATTGAGTTACGTTAACTAATTACCCTGTAACTACAAAAGTAAGAGGAATTTTGACGAAATATTTCGTATACGTATTCTCAATTGCCATATGAAGCTCCATGAATTTTTTCATGACTGCATTTTTCGCCCTATACCTCCATATATAGAGGTTCCGGCCGGCCCCCTTAACCCAATACGGTATCGGTGCCCCCGTTGAAGATAATGAATAAGCGCAAAAGAGCGTGGCTTATTCCAAAGATGAAGATCACGCCGATCGTTTGGGCAGAGATAGCAAACAGATGAGGTTCAATCACTTTTTTTCTTCGGTCAAGAAATTGAAGGAAGAATTATGTAAATCATCGTATGACCATGTCAAATATGTTATCTTTCCCGCTGGCATCGGTCAGAGCGGGCTGGTTAATACAACTTGGTTGAATCAATATTTACCTGTGTTAGCTACATTCAGTGATGAAATGAGCAAAATTGGTAAAATATGTTGTGTGGCTATAATGAAAAAGAATTTATCCCTGTTGGAGGAAAGGTGCGTGGAAGATTTATATATGAAAAACTTGTTAGCTAAATTTAAAAGCTTTGAGGTGTTAGATGAAACGTCGTCTTTGATACACGGTCAGGAAAGTGCTGGAGAAGATGTATGTGGTATATACTAGGGCTGTGATGTGAAGGAACAGGTTAGAAAATATATAGTAGCCGTGTGTTTAGTTGAAGTATTGTTTTTGAAAAAGCGAATACTTATATTATCACATTCGTGTTTGTACAGTTTTTTCTAATGTATGTATTTGTATGGAATATTAATTCATTCCCCTGTATTTAGCATTGGTTACAAATATAAAATAACAATTCCGTCTGTCATTTAATTTTTCAACCTCTTTCAAACTCGGTATTAATAAATAAACAAAATTGAAATGTGTGCCTTTGTCCTTGTCTTCGGCATGGAGATTATGACTCAAATTCTATGATAAATAAAATTTCATGTGGGGGTGAAGTCAGCTTGGCAAATATGGCGATAAGGTCTCGTTTCTTCGTGTGTGTGTGTGCGTTATTCATCATCAGATAACCTTGTCCCTGTCAATTATTGGGGAAGATATCAAATTGATAAATATATGTCTCACATGAGGATGAAGTCAGTCACCAAATATCCTTTTATCATGATACTCTGAATCCTGGCAAGGTCGCCACAGTGTGATGGTAATTGCTTCCTAGCAAAGAAAGGTAAAGTAAAGGAGAACGCATTTTCGGGAAGTTTGGTAGCAAGGAGGCGTTAGCGCTTTGTGTTGGAGGTGCCTGTTATCATGATGGTTCTAGAATCGGCAGGAGTGTTGTGGAACTCGTCGGGACATGAGAAACGCCGCGTTTTCTGATGCAATACCTCGTCTAGATTCATCTAGGGAGTCCTAGTAAACTCGGGAGTCTGTGACGCTCGCCGTAGGCTCCGCCCCCTGAGTGCCATATAAATACGTCGGTCAAAGTTGGAGAGAGAGAGATCGTAGAAGAGAGACACCTGTTAGTCACAGAGATATCCTCAGGAAGAGCCACTGGTCAGAATATCAGTGAGAGATCAGCAGCAGAGATCGTCAGAGAGAGAGACTAGAGACGAAGGAACCGACGAAGTATCAGAAGAAAAGTTGCTCTAGAGTTGGTTGGATACGAATTATCTCGTGTTATCTCGATGTCGAGCAGACTTCAGAGAAGGAAAGGTCCTGCTACAGGTAAACTATTTTCTGCAATACAGAGTCAAGAGGACGTCTGCAATTGCCGCTCTCCTTTTGTGAAGCCACTGCTTCGAGTCACTAATCCAGCCTGCAAATATTTGAATTGCCTCACTGTTCCCCCAGTTCATGCAGTGTAAGATTCTGTCTTTTTATGTAAATAGGAGATACCATTCTGCATTTACCTTTGTTAGTAAGCTTGTAAATAAACCTTTGTTGTGTTAGTGTTTCTTTCTATATTCGTAGTATCCCTAGTTTCAACTGTTGGTGTTGAATTTTTTTTTTTTTTTTTTTATTTCATATCGAACCTGAAGCGGACTTCCCTCAGAGGCCATAACATTGTTCTTACACAATTTCCGTAAGCAACTCTTTAACGTTTGATGAAATCTCTCCACAATGCCTTGTGATTCGGGATGATAAGGTGTGGAAGTTACGAGTTTGATGCCTAACTCTTTCATTCTATCCTTGAAATTTTTGGATACAAAATTACTACCTGTATAGTACGAGGCAGACCAAACTTAGAAAAATAATTCAACAATCATTTAACTACGGTCCTCGCGTTGCCGCTTCTTATGGGTACCGCCTTGGGATAGCGAGTTAGTCTATCAATAATTGTCAACAGATATATATACCCTCCCTTACTTCTAGGCAAAGGTCCAACCATATCGATAACTACATTATCAAAAGGCTCGGCTACCGAAAGAATATTACACAACGGAGCTCTGGGGATTACTTGATTCGGTTTCCCGGCAATTTGGCATTCATGACAGCTTAACACATACCTCTTTACATCATTTTTCATTTTAGGCCAAAAGTATGCCCTACTAATACACTTGAAAGTTTTATTTACTCCCAAATGTCCTTGCTCATTGTATGCTAACTTCAAAACTAGCTCACGCAGCTTCCTAGGAACCACTGATTGTTCGGTGATTTCTCCTTTACTACCTGACTTCGGTCGAACATAACGACACAAAACTTCGTCCTTTAAACAAAAAGTTTCCTTACACACATCATCGAGATCATCATCCAGCTCGCACTCAAAAATTCGGGTTAAGTGTCTCATCCTCTCTCTGCAACTTGACTAGCTCATCCTTATCCAAAACGCTAGAGCCTAATTCATCACCATAACTAGGACTAGATACAGGTACGTTTACAACGTTACTCTCGACAGCTACACCTTCCGTTTGGCTATCACCGTCCACGATAGAGTTAGGTCTCTCAGCCACACTCATGCCAAGATCAACCTCGCTACCTCTATCACACTCGTTCGAATCCTCGAACTTACTCACGTTCGAATCCACGAACTCACACTCGTTCGAATCCACGAACAAATTATGATCGTAGTCTATGTCTGTATCTAAACCCGACCTAGTTACTACCATTTCAGGCACTGGAATATTCCTCACAACAGGATTCACATTCTTGGATAAAGCTAAGTCATTACCGACAATAATGTCAACGCCTTCGACGGGGAAACTGTCCACAACTGCAAGTTTTACTTCTCCTGACACTACCTAACTTTCTAAATTCAACTTCAACAAAGGACAAAAAACACAAGTGTTAGGAAATCCACCTAACATGACTTTCTCTTCCATATTGATTTCTGCCCTGTTCGGTACACACTCTTCCTTAATCAGTGAGACAGCAGCGCCTGTGTCTCGAAGCAAGACTACTTCTCTTGAATCTACTCCTCCAAGAGAGGAAACTACGCCTTCTGACAGAAATTCACCAAAAATTTTCCTAGTTTCTCTCATCACATCATTCCTACTTGATGAAAGGTTAACTAGAGACACTGGTTTCTTACCGTCCTTCCTTTCTACTGCACAATTCCTCGCTAAATGCCCTTTCCCATTACATCGGAAACAAGTTAATTCTGAGCCACTAGATGCCATCTTACTTTTACAAACCTTAGACGAATGACCAGGTTTTCCGCATGTATAACAGGAATAGTCACTTTTACTCGCATTGCTATTACTAGGAATGAAACCTTTACTGCTTTGTACTCTACCAGACGAAGGATCATTTCGTTTCTTACTAACACTCAAATTATGAGTTAGACTATATTCGTCAGCTAACCTAGTTGCTCCTGCAAAAGATACTTCTCGCCTGTCTTCTATATAAAGTTTAATCTCAGGGGATACGTTATCTTTGAAGTTTTCTAACAACACTAAGTTCTTCAAACTATCAAAATCCTCAACCTTAGCAGAAGTTAACCAATCAAAAAACAGCCTCTCTAACTTCTTGCCGTATTCTACATACGTAGTACTTTCATCCTTTCTCAAATTTCTAAATTTTTTACGGTATGCCTCCGGTACTAACCTATATGCGCTAAGAACAGTTTCTTTCACAATATCATAATTATCACATTCCTCCTTAGACATGCAACTATACACAGTAAGCGCCCTACCACTCAAAACTGACTGTAAATATAAAGTCCATGTTTCTTTAGGAACCTACTCGTTCCATTAACTTCTCAAAACACATGAAATATGTCGTAACATCTTCCTCATCAAACTTTGGTACTAATTTTAGCACTGCACTCATACCTAACGTATCAGCTTCGTTTTCGTTCTCGCCTGTCCGACTGTTACGAGTACTTTCCCTTAACCGAACAATTTCCAACTCATGCATACGTTCTTTCTCTCTCTTCCTGCTGCATTACCAACATTTCTCTCTCTTGCTGCATTTTCATTACTTCTCTCTCAGCCACTCTTTTCTTTCCTCTCTCTCAGCCCCTCTTTCATCTCTCTCATACTTTTCTCTTTCTTTCTTGTCAACATACTCACGGAGATTGTTCCCCTCTAGACTTAGTAGCTTACGTGACTCAATAAACTCTTTCACCATCTCACTCATTCTGATTCTTTCTATATCCTCCCTGTTTCAAACTGTTAAAGTGTTGATAGCCTAAGCAAGGTTGCCACAATGTTACGGCCTCTGAGAGAGAGGTCCGCTTCAGGTTCATTATGAAATAAATTAAAAAATAATATATTTCAACACCAACAGTTGAAACTGGGGATACGAATATAGAAAAAAAACACTAACACAACAAAGGTTGATTTACAAGCTTACTAACAAAGGTGAATGCAGAATGGTATCTCCTATTTACATAAAAAGATAGAATCTTATACTGCATGAACTGGGGGAACAGCGAGCTAATTCAAATACTTGCTGGCAGGTTTAGTGACTCGAAGTGATGACTTCACAAAAGGAGAATGGCGATTGCTCACGTCCTCTTGACTCCGTATTGAAGAAAATAAAGTCAACTCTCGTTACTTGAAAGTCAGGAACTCCCCAAAACCTCTAGCAGGACATTTTCTTCTCTGGAGTCTGTGCTCAACGTCCAGATAACTCGGTCGTCCACTCCTGAAGATGACTAGACCAGTATCCAACCAACTCTCGAGCAACTTTTCTTCTGATCCTTCGTCGGTTCCTTTTTTCTCTTATCTCTCTCGGATGATCTCTGCTGCTGCTGATCTCTCACTGATTAATCTGATCTGTGGCTCTTACTGAGGATATCTCTCTGTGACGATCTCTCTCTCCCACGATCTCTGCTCTCCTAAGTTCATTCGTCGTATTTATACGGCACTCTGGGGGCGGAGCCTACGGCGAACGTCACAGGCTCCCAAGATTACTAGAACTTCTTAGAAGACTCTCGACGGAATATTGCATCATACTTCGCTGCGTTTCTCCCGCCACTTAGGTGCGTGTTGCGCTCCACAACACGCCCGACGATTCCCGAACAGCCGCAAGAACAGGCGCCTTCAACACGGGCACGAATGCCTCTTTGCTGCCGAACTTCTCGTTAATGCGGTTTCCTTTCCTTTAACTTCCTTTGCTATGAAGCAATTACCATCACATAGCAGTAATGTTCAAAAAGTCGCATCCATTTCTAAGTTTTAAAGGTAATTTTAACCTTCACAGTGTATTTTCTCAATGCAGCTAAGTTATAACACGCATACCATATACTGCTGATAACCGAAACCATTGATTATTGTATCTTCATACTGTTTAAATATTTACTCAAATCTGAATTTTTATCAATTTTTTAGTTTTGGATAGACTTGACATCTTAAATTTAGTTGTACAGGGTGTTCATAAAGTCCTAGTACCATTACGAGTATTTATTGCTTTGTAATTGTCCCGGGATGGGGGGGTAGGGGCCACTATGTGTCCCTGGACGGGCAGGCAGTGCCCGGCATGCGTCCTGGGACGGGCAGGCAGGGCCCATCACACGTCCCAGGGCGGGCGGTGCCCGCCACACGTCCTGGGATGGGCAGGCGGGGCCCACCATGCATCCCAGGACAGGCAGGCAGGGCCCACCACTTGTCCCAGGACGGGCGGACAAGGCCTGCCACATGTCTCGGGACTGGTGAGCATGGCCCTCCAAGTATCCCGGGACAGGCGGGCAATGCCTGCCATGTGTCTCGGGACTGGTGAGCGTGGCACTCCAAGTGTCCCAGGACGAGCGGGTCCCGGGAGGGCAGGCGAGGCCCCCCACGTGTCCAGGGACGGGCGGGCAGGGACTGCCATGTGTCACAGGACAGGTGGGCGTAGCCCGCCACGTGTCCTGAAATGGACGGGTGGGGCCAGCCACGTGTCCCGGGATGGGAGGGGCCCGCCAAGTATACCAGGACGTGCGGGCAGTTCCCGCCATGCATCCTGGGACGGGCGGGCAGGACCTGCCACTCGTCCCGGGACAGGCAGGCGAGGCCAGCCACGCGTCCTGGGACGGGCGGGCGGTGCCTGCCACGTGTCCCAAGACGGGTGGGCGACGCCCAAAACGTGTCCCAGGATGGGCGGGAGAGGTCCGCCACGTGTCCCAAGATGGGTGGGTGAGGCCTGCCATGTGTCCCGGGATGGGCGGGCAGGGTTCGCCACACGTCCTGGGGCGGGCGGTCAGGCCCACCATGCGTCCTGGGATGGGCAGGCGGGACCCACCATGCATCCCAGGACAGGCGGGCAGGGCCCGCCACGTGTCCCAGGACGGGTGGGCAAGGCCTGCCATGTGTTTCGGGACTGGTGAGCATGGCCCTCCAAGTTTCCCGGGACAAGCAAGCAAGACCTGCCATGTGTCTCGGGACTGGTGAGCGTGGCACTCCAAGTGTCCCAGGACGGGCGGGCGAGGCCCCCCACGTGTCTTGGGATGGGCGGGCGAGGCCCCATACATGTCCCGGGACAGGCGGGCAGGGACTGCCATGTGTCACGGGATGGGCGGGGCGTGGCCTGCCACGTGTCCTGAAACGGGCGGTTGGGGTCGGCCACGTGTCCTGGGACGGGCAGGCGGGGCCCGCCACATGTTCCGGGACGAGCGGAT
>NC_061109.1:89380540-89394624 GCF_015104395.2 Macrobrachium nipponense
GACCGAAGGTTGAAATTTTGGCACTTATCGTTATTTATATGAAAATATTTCAAAACTGATAACAGCTACAGCCATGAGTTGTTTTTAGTTGTATTGTGCATGAAATTGCGCACATTTCCATATATAAAACTTTATGTAACGGCTAATTTAAAATGGTGCAAGCATTATGACAATTGGACGAAAAAAATGTATGATTTTTTGGGAAGAGTTACCGTGCGGACGTAAGGAAAAAGTTTTTTTTCATAAATTCATCATAAATCAAAATTTTGTGCTAGAGACTTCCAATTTGTTGCAAATTGAAGGTAAATGATTAAATATTACTAGAATATAAGGGTTTTAGCTCACAATTGCGTTTTTCAACCATTTTGGTAGAGTCAAAGTTGACCAAAGGTTGAAATTTTGGCACTTATCGTTATTTATATGAAAATATCTCAAAACTGATAAAAGCTACAATCATGAGTATTTTATTGTTGTATTGTACATAAAATTGTGCACATTTTTATATATAATACTCCATGTAATGGCTAATTTAAAACGGTGCAAAAATTATGTCAAAGTGACGAAATAATTTCTTAGATGTGTCACTGATACTTTTAGTGCAATAAGAAAGAAATTCGCTCTTGCGCGCCTGCGTAATGATTGTAAACAAAACAACGCCTTGATCCGTGAGCTCCCAGCATCCCCCAAGGCGCGTGATTTAAAAGTTTTCGCCTGGTAGGCCTATAAGTATTTTTCTGCGAATTTAAAAAAAAAAAATTTTATCGACGTACCATACGTCCAATCGGTACTCGATAGACAATTTATGTTGACGTTTAATACGTCCAATCGGCGTTAAAGGGTTAATTGTTAGTTCTTTATAAACCACAAGTTATTGTGGAAAAAGTAGTAGATTGAGTGAAGAGTTGTCACTTTTACTCAGCAGAGCAGCAGATAAACACACTAAGGTAGAACAACTTTGGTGTAAGATATTTAAGGAACTTTTGTAGATCTTGTGGATTGTAAGAGCCAAATGCTTCCAGTGCCCAATAATTAAATATGAGGCATGTATTAGTTCAGATGAAAAGGGAAAAGTAAGGGCTGTCTGATTTTAGTATTACATAGTATTAATGCAGAAGGGTATTAAGTGAAGTTTTTGTCTTTCTCAGGTTCTGAATGAAGAGGAGATTAACCGTCGCGAACGGGAGATCATTGAGAGTCTTGAACGTTCGGAACAGCTGCAAAAAGAACAACAGCAGAGTAAATACATTTGGGAAGATCCTGAGCATCAGAGTGATGTCACAGCAGAGGACATGAGCGATGCTGACGAACATTTGCAATATCAAATGGTGAGTAGTTTTAGATGGTCTTGTGTATGTGATTTTGATACGTAGTAACCTTCCATGTATACAGCATTTTAGTTAACTGTGACCATATGATTGAAGATTTCTGTAGCTGGTAAAAAATATGTGGGACTAACAGTAATTAGTTCCTTGTGAAAACTTGGCATAGATATTTTTGGAATTTTCTTAACCTGTCTTTTATAGCCATTTAAGATATTACTTTTGTAGTTCAATCATTTCTTATATTTTAGAAAAATTCTTTGTACCGTAAACATTATTATAGTCTTAATTCCTTCGTAGAAATTGAGAAAAAGATTTGCCATTTTTTGTCATAAGTTTCAAATTGCTTTTAATGTGATAGTTTTGTCTGTTTGGTTAGCAGAGTTGTATTACTCTCTTCTTAAAAGTGGATGAATATGCTGTCTGTGTGTGTAGTATTTTTGTTGGAAAAGTGGGGATTCATTTTGTCTTTTGTCTTCTTACACTGAACTGTACAAGCAAAGAATCAGTTTATTGGTACTGTAAAATAAATATATAAAGTTCTTATAACATTTTAAGAATTCCAGTAAGAAATTAACTAAATGTTAAGGCTTGATATTTGAATACTGTATTGGCATTATGACTTAATGCAAAATTTTCTCCTTTAATTGTTCTAGTGACTATGGTGTCCAAAATTATGTATTAAATTTAAGTAAATGGTCAGTAGCCATAATATGCAACCTGATGAGATTTTTGCAGGTGAATCTTATGGTAAGGAAGGATCACTGATAATCTTTTCATTATTCACTTTACAGTGCTTGAGTGTTGACACTGATACCTTCTCTCAGAAATTTCATTCTGTTCCTCCTCCTCCACCTTCTCCTGTTTCTAATCCTACTCACTCATTAGCATACTTGGAAGCTCGTATGCCAACTCCTCAGTTTTTCCCACACTCTTGCCTGAATGAGTTTGAAGAGGAACCTGATTGTCGTATTCGTCACGGTGGCGTTTGTTGCTCTCCTTCACCCACTTGCTCTTCCTCTTCTGAGTTTCCAGTTTCATACTTTGACGCACCATCTCCTTGTGATGTTTCATATCCTTATATTCCTGAGTTTGATGACATGGCCAATTGTAGCGTTCGTCACGGGGGTGTCTGTTGTTGTTCGCCACCCATAAATGTGTCTGTCCCAGAATGTGGTGTTCCTAGTCTAACACCTATACCAGAGTGCGAGGAGATGAATACTTCACATCCTGCATCACCTGAGGCAGATGTTAGCAGTCATTTTGCAGTTAGGAATTCTCTCCATGGTCATGTGGCTCTTAGTCCTATTTTTGAGTCTTCGCACACCACCACTCCTGAGACTGTTACTAGCTCAGAATCACCCTGGATCACATCTGAAGTGGTTCTCACTCCAGCAGCTGATGAGTGCAAGTGTGTGGTGAATAGCACTCCCTTGAGTACATGTTCTAATTGTTTGGGCAAGAGAAATGATACCTTTTCAAAGTCATCTTCGCTAGTCTCAAAAGAAACAGTCGAGCAAAAACCATCACCCTTGCACGAGATGTCATTTCCTCTATCTGAGACTGGTCAAAAGAACGATAAATCTCAATCAGTTCATTTTTCTCCTTGTGTTAATGAAAAAACTTCAAATGTGTCTGTGTCTTCTGAGATATTAGAATGTAGCCTTAATTCTCCCCAACAGGATTTACAGTCCACTGGTGAGATATGTACATCAACACCTCAGTCTCTTGGTGAAGCTATTACACTCACCCAACCTTCTACCTCATCTCCAGAATCCCTTCCTCAACCTGATATTGAAAATAAAGCAAATATTCCTCAAGCTCAGGTTGAATTTAGTATGCCTGACACTCCTCGCACATCTGTATCTTCTCAACCTCCACCCATGCATGTGCCTGAGGTTTTAACACCCACTGAAAACACTTGTAAAATCAGTGCAGAACCAAAACAACATTTAAAGGCTTCACACACATCTCAACCTTCTAACATTTCAATTGGAAACAAGACAAATTCCTCTTTCATTGTTGATGGAAGCACTAACATGTACCTTTGCAATGTCACACTGAAACAGAGTTGCTCAGAATTCACTAATGTTGGGATACAGCTCAACAGGATTGATGGACAACCAAAGTATTCAAGTATAAGTCCAATAAAGAAAGTAACTAAAGCAAAAACAGTTAGATTCAACATTGCTGATAATACCTCCTTTGATGAAAGTGATAGTGAAAGTTCACACGATCTCTCATCAAACGTTGATCCTGAACCTGATGTGCTGAACCCACAGAATTCCTCTCTGGCTAACACTTATATTTCAGATGGAAGCCAGGTGGAACAATCAGAAAATAACACTATTACCACTGTGAGTGCAAATATGACCTCTTCTGCCCTATTTCCTTCCCAGGCTCAGAATCAGCAAACATCCTCTGAATCCAATATGGACATGGAGGTTGCTATGATGGTTCCAGAGGCCTCACCTAACATCCCTGAGAGCTCTCACTCTGTCTCGGAGACAACAGACTCAGAGCCAAAGCAAATGGAGTTTGATAATGTAGAAAGTAACCCTCCAACCACCTTTTCTTCCCTAAAATCCACTGTTAACACTGAGGAGTCCCAAGTTGAGGTGCTTGAGAAGCATGTAGTTGAGGCTCAGAGTGTAAAGGAAGTAGCCAAGGATCCAGCTCTCGAGACTGACTCACAGTCCCAGGCTGAGACAGAGTGTAAGCTCATTCCTGAGTCAAGTGACCCTGACCACTTGGTGGCCCACTGCGGCACTTTGGACTACAGTAGTGACTCTATAGCTTCAACTGGCTCACTGCCAGAGCAGTACAAGGTGAACTTAAGATAAAGTAGCACAAGAGAAAACATTTAAAAATTTGCATTTTGAACTAATGTGCTTCGTCCAAATTTATTCAAGCTTCAGTATTTAGAAGAGTTGTTTTCATGTATAGCATTTATCCCTGTTTGCAACCAAAATTACATTATAGGATGCCTGAAAAGCAACATTTATATAGTTGTTTCTTTCCTTTGCATGTGGAATAGTTTCAAGTATATGTGGAATGCATATTCGTTTTGTCACTTGCATTCACTTAGAGCACTACACATTATATATATACTATACTATATATATATATATATATATATATATTATATATAATATATATATATATATATATATATATATATATATATATATATATCAAATAGTAACTTTTCACACATTCTGGAATACGTACTTCAATCCTGTTTCTTGCAACATCTGTTTATTCTTTTTATTACCATTTGCCTGATTCGCTTCATAATCAATAAATATGGGATGGCATGTAATGTGGTTTCCTCTTGTGCTGGCTTCCATTGCATTTTTATGATAATCTAAATCTGATTAGTCACTGATTTCTTTGAAATACCAATCATGGCTTAGATTTTATATGATTCATGAAAATACTTAAGAAAATGCAAATGATCTTTTATATCTTTTCTTTATGGTGATGGTTCATAATATATTAATATTTTTTTCCCCAGTATTAGCAGAAATGCTAATAAGTATTTTATACTGGCAATTATCAATACCTCCAAGAGTTTGCACTTATACATCTTCTGTCTTGTAGAAACTGGCTGAACTGGAAGAAGAAATGATGCGTCATGATAAAGACATGTTGCAGCGGGCAGGCAAGCTGACATCAAGTGCTCCTGCATCTCAGTCTGGCCACATTCCTCCTCCATCACTGTACGCCAGTCAAGAAGAAGCCTCTCCAAACGCCAGCATTGAAGAAGGGAGTTTCAACTATCCAGCAAAACCTACCAGTCTCCCTCTTCAGGAGTTCTACACTGCACCGACTTTTGGTGGGTCGTCCCCTCCGACGACTTTGCCTTTAGATGGCAGTGCAGTCGATGTGTCATCAGGACAGATGGTGGTGTCTTCACCATCTGGATCTCCTTCTCAGTACAGCACTCTTGCATCCCCACATCCGTTCAATCGTTCCCATTCTCAGAACAGTATTGGTGGAGCTCCAATACATGCTCCTCTGCAGGGGGGTAAGATCCTCTCCTATGAGTACTCAGAGAGACCCTGCCCCCGAGCCTTTACCCCGCAAGAAGAAACTTCCTCCTCCACCTCCAACTAAACCTCATTCTTCAGACCTCAACACTGTGGAACGTCTTGAGGCCATAAGGTAAACTCTATAGTACGGCTACATTACATATTGTTTGATATTTTTGGGGTCTACAGATGTTATTCTGGCAATATTTCCATTTCTTAATTTAAATGAATGTAATATCTGGTCATTGCTTTTTTTTTTTTCAAACTGGATATTGGTATGGCAACCGTATCCTGATTGCAATAGATATTGGTACGGCTGTGAATTGCGCATGTGCGAACCTTGTTTACCCCCTCAGGCATATCAGTGACAGCAAGAAAATGGCTGCTGAGCAATGTGAACCGTGTAATAATATATCAGTTTTCACCGAAAAACAGATGTTTTCAGGTTTCAACGAGCTGAGAAAGGCAGTAGATGTCTACGAAGAGTCAAACTTCCAGAAATTGTATATCCGTAAGTCACGAATGATCGAATTGGCCTGAAAAGAGCTCCGAAGAGGAGATTCAAAGATTTGAGGCCTAGCTAGTAAAGTAGTGCAGCAGTCAGCAGTGTGTCCAATATGGGAAACATGCTGTTAATATAGACCTGATTTGGATGATTACTTACGATTGATTAGGCCGTTTACCAGAGGATCGACTTTGGTAGTTTTCCTTACCACCATGAATACAGCAGAGCATGATTTCTGTGTACTTCAAATCTTCTTTAAATCTCCTCTTCGGAGCTCTTTCCAGAGCCAATTCGATCGTTCGTGACCTAACGGATATACAATTTCTGGAAGTTTGACTCTTCGTAGACGTTTACATATTGCCTTTTTCAGCTTGTTGAAACCTGAAAACATCTGTTTTTTGGCAAAAACTAATGTGATATTACATGGTTCAGAGGAGATTCAAAGATGATTTGAGTGCACAGATAGATTAGTTTAGATTTATTTTTCATGTATATACTAGTCAAAATCTAAGTATGTTTAAGTTAAGTATTATTGTAATTTTTGATATTTTCATTTACTGTCAAAATCTTTTGGTGCTTTGGTGATGACAGTAGATGGTGCTTCACTTTGACATTTTGAATTGAATATGTTCAGCAAAACAATTCGGTTCGACTCCTATTACCTATTAATACTGTTGTTGATCTTCTGGTGCCGTACCTATTGCTCTTAGCTACAGTGTACGGCAACTGCTGTATGATTAGCAAACTGTAAACCGATACGGCTAACTGCCATACCTTCAACAAGTCAAGAGCACAATACGGCACCACTGATAGAATCTGGCGTACCCCCACCACACTGTTATTTGTACGGCAGGAAGTCTGAAATTGATGCATGCACAATTCACAGCCGTACCAATATCTATCGCAATCAATATCCTGTGCCTTTTTATTTTTTTTTATTTTAAAATAGATACGTATGTGCTTTAAATTACGCACTTGTATATTTATTTTGACAGTCATTCCGTTACACATTCTGATTGAGTTTTGGTATTTTGTAATTTCTTGAAGTAGTGTCCAGGAATATGTTTTTCTTAGATTAAAATGATTCTCTCTGTTAACTCTGTTTGACCACATCCCATGACAGACTAAGCCGTATGCCCACAAGCGATGTCAGTGTTGGTTCACCTGATCAGCCCGAAACACAGGGTCCCTCTGTATCGCCATCAGGACAGCAGATGTCCAAACAAACACTGCTTGCCCTCTCAGCCATACCAAAACCTCGACTCACTGATAATGAAAGTTGGATCACCAAGAAAAAACCAGAGGCACGTAGAGATTACAGCAAGCATTGGCTACATCAGGTGAGATTTTAACATTTTTCGTGTAAATGAATTTTTACAATTTCATGTATGTATCTGATTCCTTATTTTAAAAAGAAAAGCCAGTATATTTGGAAAGTCATGTTAAATAAGTTTTAATTCTATAGTAGGAAGGAGTTTTAGCATTAGGTTTGAATCAACAGTTCTTGAATTGAGTTGACATGTGCTTCTGTATGTCAGATACGGCACCTAACTTCTTATTTCATCTGGCAGGAGGCAGAGCAAAGAAGGTTAGAGCAGCAAGACCGCATTAACCGCTACAAAACTGCCGTATCTCAGCCACAGTTGCCAGCGTCACAACCTACACCTCCTCATTGTGCTTCTCCACAGCATCCATCTCCCTCACAAACTACTTTCCATCCATCTCAGACTACATTTATTCCTCAAAACACAGCGCCTACATATTCAAGTTACCCACAGTCGCTTAAAAATCCATCTCTAAGTCAAGTTAATAACGGTAATAATAACAATAACAACAATAATAATAGCTGGAGAAATCAGGCAACCACATATCAACCTCCAATGCCTGCACCCACTCCAACCAGCGACAAGGCTCTGCCAGATTCCATCATTCATAACTTGACGCAGAGAGTCAATAACAAAAACAACAAAAATACCTACAACAATAACAACAATAATAATGGAAGGTAAGTGTAATAAATGTGTGGTTTAATCTTTTTCTGGTGTTATGTAATTAGAAAAGCTATTGCTTGGTCAGAAAAATGTACTGAAGTTAATTATTTATAATCATGAAATGAAAACAAATTAAAATTGAAGAATTAAAAATTGATAGAGATATATACATAGAGTCTACTGGTCACTCTTTACCAGACACATATGTAATTGTAGTAGCCACAATGCCTTCTTAACTCATCAAATTTTTCACACACTTGTTGGATACTCTTATCACTACAAAGCCTTAGATCCACATGCAAGAAATATGAAGTATTTTTGATGTCAGATACTGTAGTAACCAGAACAAGATCAAGTTGCCAATCTGGCCATTAAGAGGATGTTTGAATCTTTTATTCACCAACATACCCTTTTTCCTTTCAGACTGGGTAACTCGTACGGAAATAACTATCGCGACGAAAATTACCACGACTACATGAACGCCGACGCTTTGAGCTCACCCTCATCACATGCACCCTTGTACCAGTCTGGGACAGGACCTGGCCAGCCTTCCCCACCTTCCACACAACCAGATCCTCCCAATGCGCAAGATCAGAGACTTCTCAGCGTCTCAGGGAAGAAGAAGTGTTCCCACTGTTCAGAGGAACTTGGTAAGACTGAGAATGTGTTTATTCTTTTCAGTGATTTGTTTATGGAATTTAGTATAAGTGTAGCAGGGGTGAGTCTTCTAAGTGGCTTGATGTATTTAAAAGTGCAAAATGTATTTCAAGTATTGCTTATATTTCACTATCATCTATTACTGTAGATTCCTAAGTATCATGAGTATTAAAACTTTGAAAGGCAAGTACTAGTATTGATCTTCAGTTTTGTGAACACCTCAGTAGCCTTATAAAAGTTGTTATATAGAAAGATTTAAAGAAATTTGATTACACTAAATTAACTTATGCCAGAAAAGTTTATGTAAAGAATGATTTGCTTGTAAATAAATTTTATTACACTAATTTGACTCTGGAGAGAAAATTTAAATGACAAATCTCATTTCAGGAAGAGGAGCTGCTATGATCATTGAAAGCCTGAGATTGTTTTATCACATACCTTGTTTCAAATGCTGTGTTTGTGGAATACAACTTGGCAATGGGTCAGCTGGTGCTGATGTGAGAGTCCGTAACCATAAATTGCACTGCCATAACTGCTACTCAAATGATGAAGGTAAGATAACCTAGCATGTTGCTTTGTTTTTAAATTTTTATTGAGAAATTAGGTTAACTCTTATGTAAACTTTTAGCATTCCTCCTCTGGTAATTCAGAATCCACACTTAACCCTTGATGCTTACCTTGTTCATGGCTGAGTGTATATTAAGATGTCAAAATACCCATAACAAAATGAATATCAGCTATTTCTATTTTTAAAATAGTGTAGCATGTTGCTTTGTTTTCAAACTTTTATTAAGAAATTAGGTTAATTGTTTTAAAAGCATTCAGTATTTTTTCTGTGGTAGTTCAGAATCAACAGATAATCTTGCACTTGTTTGGTATGTGACCAAGCATTTATTTGGATGTGATACATCCTTAACAAAACTATCTTCTGGCACTATTTAGAGTATGAATTTAGTGATGAATTTGGTCAAGAAGTTGAACCAAGTCCAGGTATATGTCATTTCTAACTAAAGGGAAAATATCTTGTCCAAATACTGGATGTACTTGTTAAGATATTCTGTAGAGTTTACTAGAACAATATTTATCAATGGATCTAATGTACTCAGTTAAAGTGGATTAGGCAGTTCCAGTCACCCTCTCTTCTACCTCATAGGTATCATCCCAGGTTACTTGATTTAATTCTGGTAGGTCTGTGGCTCTTAATCAGCCAAAGTTTTTAATCCAGTCAGATTTCACCCATCAATCAAGATGAATACGGCATTAAGTCTGTTGTAATAGTACTAGATAGGTCAACCATGTCAGTCCTGTACATTAACAATGTTCACACTACACTGTTCCCTGGAAAAGTTTGTACTGATAACAGTGTGCCTTGTCACCATCTAGTGTCAGCATTTTTGGGTTTTGCTTTGCATTTTTTCCATTTGGTCTTTCCTTACCTAGTTTTCCTACTTCTTTTTAACTATGTCTTGTTCATTTAAGCCCCTCCACCTCCTCCTCCCCCTCCCAAGTTGGAGTCTGTTCAGTGAGGTTGACTAAACATTATTCATTCAGGGTACTGTATTTTGTTTTCCTTATTGATATGACTTATATAATAAGGTAGTCTTTAAAATTGTTTATGGAATTACACCACACGTCTAAAAAAAAAATTCTCCCTTTTGTTACAGGAATGAAGTTCAGCAAGGTATAACATGAGCAGAACAAGGGTATGCTTATTTGTCTTTGGTGCCAAAATTCATGGCATGCCACCAAACATGATGTGAGCGGCATGCCAGCGCTGTATTATAGAAATGTATTTGTTTTGTGTGTATTTTCTGATTTAGCCTCCATTTGTCATGAATGGAAACGAAAACATTTTCTTTCCACTGTTCTTTAGAAGGCTACTTCTGTATAGTTTTTAATAAAAATGTTTTAAAGTGTACATTAAATGAATAGATTTTTGTAATATATATATATATACACAAAGTTATTGATGAGAGACTTGGAAGACCTACTGGAATCATTTTTGCATAGGTTTTCCTTCAAATCTGTTTTGGTACATAGCTATATGTAGGCAGCTAGGAATTCTACTTAATTTATGTATGAAAATCACTTGCACAATCAAAGTTATCTACTTTATGATGTAAATTATATATTGTAAATAATAGCTTAGTCAAAAAAAACAAGTCATTATCAGTAGGAGAAATAATCCAATTGATTTTTTTTATAAATATAACCGGAAGGTTCTTTATAAATGAATCTTTGTATATTGATATAATATAAGCTTGTAATTAAAGCAAGATTTTTACATGGAAGTTCGTTTTATTAACCTCTTGTGTAAGATGTGAAAAGTTGCTTTAACTAAAAGAAAAATATAGTAAGAGTTGAATAAAAAATTTAGGCCAAAGGCCAAGCACTGCGATCTATGAGGTCATTCAGTGCTGAAATGGATATTGAAAGTAAAAGGTTTGAAAGGTATAACAGGAGGAAAACCCCTCAATTGCACTATGAATCAAGCGTTGGGAGAGGGTGGAAATTAATATGAAGAAAGACAATGTGAAAGGAGGTAGTTACAGTAAAAGGAACGAAAGTGGTTGCAACTAGAGGCCGAAGGCACGCTTCAAAGAACCTTAAGTTATGCTACAGTTCACCGCATGAGGTCCATTGACGTCACTAGGCCAGTAGGCCCTATGGGATAGAAAAATTTAGTATACACTGGCCAGCTTCGTAATTAGGGTACTAGAATTCTCAGGGGAAACATGGTTGCTTGAAATAATTCTAAATGTTATAGGACATTGGATTACAAACAATACTACCCAAATAGCTGAAGTGTGTGTGAGATCGCTAAAGGAACACCCTTGTAGGTTTTAACATTAGATTAAAAAATTAATCCTTTATCATGAAGTAGTTAATGAGAAACTTCCAAAATCCACCATCTTTTAGTGAGTATCATTATTGTGTCTATTTGTTTACATCACGGAAAGAAAAGAAAAAAATTAAGGAGCTTAACAAATAAAAACATTTATAAAATACCTCGTACGACTAAGAGACGCCGTTGTAAAGACAAAGCCTCGACCCATAACCATAATACACCCTCATGTTTTGTCAGTGAGACAGGATAACAATTAATATTGACGACTGAACACTTTCAAGAAACTCTGTTTCCTCCTGTTTTGTCACTGTTAATTTCCGAAGAAATACCCGACTAGGAGTTATAATCAAGATCTACCCATGTAAGTAAGTCACATAAGTATTTAGACCCAATTATAAAGGGCACTGGGGGAGCCATTTCTTGCAAGGAATAGGAAAGGTAGCAGTGCGAGGACAAATTCGTTTTTGAAAAAAAATAAATAAGCTGCTATTAAATGTAGAATTTTATACATACACATAGATCTAATATACCGATTTTAATCTACACATACATTTTAGTCTTAAAAACAAAAAGAAAAAAGTAAAAGGCGATGACCTGACGAATACCTAGGTACATAGAGTAGGTAGCTATTTGGCCCCAAGTTCATTGATGTATCTCATAATTCACTCATCAAAATTTCATAAATGGGACATTTTTTTGGTTAAAATATGGATTTTGTACCCCTATTGCGTAACGTAACTTTTATAATATTCATGAATCAGTTTCTGCATCGATTTTAAATTTAAAAATCTGTTATTTTCACAACGAGCGGGCAACGTACCCTTTCACTCGATTGTCATACCCAGGAGCTCTGTATGGATCCTGGTCATACCCAGGAGCTCTGTATGGATCCTGGTCATACCCAGGATCCATACAGAGAGGGGTCAACTAACGCGCAGATATGGTTGGGTCAGGGCTGGGCGAGTGAGATCACGTGAGCCCCCGCTACTCAGTCAAGTATATCTTCGGGGGCGCATTGGAACGAAAATATCAAAACAAAATATGTCTTCTGCTTCTATTTTATATTTATCCGGTCTCTGAGGATTTCTTTTATGGTTCTGACCCTACTTTTAAGTTTATCCTGTCTCTGGGGATCTTTTATAGTCCTTAATCCACAAACTGCTTAGGATCTCGGCATATAAATGCCAACAGTCCAGTACAATGTTTCATTCACTAACACGCAGTCTTGAGGTAAAAGTCTCTGTAAATATAGGTTTCTTGTTGAATCACAATCGTAGAAAAGCTAAGAAACCATGCCAAACAATTGCGCAGTTATGGTTGTTATAATACGAAAAAGAAAAAGATAAAGTTTAATCAGGACATTCGTTTCTTTCGGTTTCCGAGGGATGAATTTTTAAGAGATGCTTGGATACAAGCAGACAAATGTTTTGCATGAAATGATGGACCCCATGAGAACCATGAAGGTGGCAAACTCACGGTTTAATTGCATGTATAAATTTCAAAAGGGAGTGATTTTGTCATGCAAGTCTCTGATAGGCCTATATGAGATGGTAAAGAAATTATATGGTGTTAAATTCATTTCTACAAGAAGACTGAATCAGGATATACTTGAACACTTTTTTGGATGTGTACGTCAAATGAATGGGCCATATGAAAATCCTAATTCAGTAAACTTCAAATTCTGCTTAAGAAAGTACTTGCTAGGAAAAGACATTGCGTTGTTAAGTGAAAAAACCACTACCGAATGCATAGAAGAATTTGATATCCTTAACCAGCAAATGCAAACTCCAGCAAGTGCAATGCGAGACAGCGAGAGAGAACTATCTGTAGAAATATGCCTGACAAGTATTTTTTTCAAAACAGTAGAATGTGACTTTGAAAAAGAAAATGAGGACGCAATAGACTTGGGATAGGAATCTAATAATGAGACAGAGGAAGACAAGAGATTGATATCTGAAGTGATAGAAGAAGAATCTCTTCGATACATTGGAGGCTATATTGTGAAGAAGTTTGGATTAAAATATCCTCATTTGGGAGTTAAGGCATCAGAGGCTAACGAAAAAGAAAAATCATGGCTTAGTACTATTAACATGGGCGGACTTCATGCTCCTTCTGATGATTTCATGTCTCAGTTATCTATCATGAGAGAAATTTTCATTGCCGCTCATGGTGATACTTTAAGAGAAGGCAAAGACTGCATAAAGTCATTAATTTCAGAAATGGAATTATCGGGAGTTGATATTCCCAGAGATGTGATAGTATTTTTTGCTAAAATTTCTGTGTTCTTTCGGATGAGACATCTGAACATAGTAATTGTGATAGATAAAAAGAAAAAGAAAGTGTCGTAGCATGAAAAAGAAATTTGTGAAATTGTGAATATGTTAACTATGTTTTTTCTTTTTTTGACTTTTGAAACTGTAAAATGAAATATATGATTAAAATAGTTTTGTTTTTATGTCACCTCAATTTTCTCATTTCAATTCTTAGTTTTCCTTTTATAATCAGAGTATATGTTTATAGACAAAGAGACCCAAACAAATATGAAAACCTTACCTGAAGCTTAGTAACTGTTTTACTAAAGAAATTAGGGCTTAACCAAAAAGTAAAGAAAAATGCAAATCAACGGCAGATTAAAATGGTTAAGATCACAGATATAAAAGCCTAGATGCCGCATCGGCCGCTAGCTGAATAGGCTGGCGCACGTCATCAGGCCCGCCATCTTGGCGCAGT
>NC_061109.1:89395124-89430124 GCF_015104395.2 Macrobrachium nipponense
ATAATGCTACTACAAAAGTGAAGAGAAATGTGAAAAATGTGAAGAGCACTGTGCATACCTCTTTGTTTGAAATCTTCGACTGCTGGGATTCCAATAACACACGATCAACCTCTCTCTCCTTCCTCAAAAATTCACTGAGGTCTGGAGGAGGTTTCACTGTAGGTTCTACAAAAAGAAAATATATATATTAAACTTCTATAAAATCACACTAACTTTTCTCTACATAGGCTACAGCAAAATCCAAAAATGATATACTTTATATATTTACACCAACATGAACTAAATTTTATGTTTGTAACCTGAAGGGAGTGAGCTTCATCTAGTTGTCAGTTACAGCATTCATATCATATGGACATCAACTTAATGAACTTATATACTACTTATCTACTACAATGTACTGTACTTATCAACTACATTATTATCAGTATTTTTTGCTTGGCTACCATTTTAGAGGTCATACATTTTAAAGCAGTTCTCCTAAATTGAATGTTAGGCATAAAGTACAGGTTACTTTAGGTTGGGAACTACGTGGAATTGCCGTTAGCTGTAAGATGTCTAAGAAAATAGTGTTCAAGTTTGTAGTCTTTGTTACTATCAGGAGGCCAGACCCCCAAAGCGTCCGTTAAGTTGTGGTACAATACTGATATGAATAGACATCAATTCAGAACATATTAATAAAAACTAATGACACATTTTAATTCCCATTACCTTCCTCAATGTACTGTGACGAAGTCCCAAGGAAGTCTGATCTTCGCCTCCAGATTTCCTTCTTGATCCGACGAGTTGAATTTTCCCGTGTGAATGCAGCATCCTAAATGGAATCAGACTACACATTATAACAATGAAAAGCCCATTCAACCAGAGATACCCCTATTAGACCTGTGTTGACCTTTCCTTCTCATGTCAATCCATGCAATTGGGAAAAGTGAAATGAGCAAATGTACTTTTAGAAAAAAAATTTACTCATACCAAGCAGAGTGGTCAAGGATGGAAGAAGAAGCAAACAAGGATATTTAAGATGACAAAAATCTACTTTTGTATTGTGTACCTTTAAAGATGGAGAATAATTATTAAACTTCAGACACAACAGCAGCTGCTGGCAGTTTCCCCAGTGTCCAAACCCCCAACATACTACAGACAGCTTAACCATTTTTTTCATAAATATAGTAATGAGAAATTAAAACCAGTACCTTTTAAGTACGTATAAATACTAATTATAAATAATTTTCTTACTGGCAAAAAAACTGCACTAGCATGAAGATCTGACTCAATAACATGAACTGCATGAGTAAAGCAACAGAATGAGTACACGCATTAAGCATAAATGCTTTATTTTATAAAATACTCAGCATGTTGTAACTTTTCCAAAATTTCATTATAAATCATTGTCCAAATATCCTACACAGGGGGGACGTGACTCTAATCCAATGAATGTAACTTACAATAATTCACAGCTTTTACATAAATGATACTATCTACAGTACATTCCATTACTTCCAGCAATGATTTTCAACTAGCTATACATACAATACTGTACTTTGCATTACTGTCGTTTAATACTAGCTCTCTCTCTCTCTCTCTCTCCTTCTACACATCACAGATGACCTGCCATTATGTCATAAACCACTTACAGTATATTCCCCTACAGTATGGCAAAGCTAAATGATTTTCTACTGCATTCTGACTACCATGCAATAAGAAAAGATTACTGTATAATGGTTGTATCCTAAATTACACAGAAACTGTATCATAATGTACTGCATTTCTAAAAGCTTGTCAGACTCAAGCATACATCATCAAATACTTGTACTACACAGTCTATTAGAACAGGTTGCACATCCTGAACTAGTCTTACAAACTGACTATATAAAGTTCAGTCACTAATCATCATTAGCAGCCTACAGAGAAAATGAGAAACTACTGTACCTGTTCCTTTTTCTGCATTAGGATAGAGTGCATTGCAATGACTCTCATTCAACAACTGTTAAAAGTTATCTCCAATAACTCTTTGTCATTATATAATGTTGGATCCCTAACAAAATTCTTAATGACAGTTATGAAGATATTTATGGTTCAAATAGCATTCCTAGGATATAATAGAAAAAATTTATTTGGATATGGGGTGACCAATGAATTAAAAACTGGATGATGAATCTCAAATTCTGAGGGAAGAAAGATAAATGAAGAATAGAAAAAAATGCTTATGTATAAGTATTCCTTGTCATACTGTAGATGCTACGGGCATATTCTAAAAAAATAAAATGCAAATGAGGGGAACAACTTGAATTGTAGTATATTAAGTATTACTGGACAGTACTTGCAAAATTGAGCAAATCAACAAACAGTACTTGCAATATTGGGCAAATCAACCTATCTACTGAATGCAAGTAGTACAATCTTTTAGAAGAAATGGTAATGAGTTTTATCTGCCTCCAACATTATTATTTCAAGTTTGATTTTCAATAGGGGTTTGGCTAAGCTTCAAAATGTCAGGCACATTGACTCAGCATACAGTGTGCATAGAGTACAAATGGATTCTCAATCAACTTTTACGGATTCTCAATAATTTTGCTAAACATTCAATACAAAATGAAATATCCTTGCTAAGGCTTTTTTCTTCAGCATTCTAGAAAGGTTCCATCATGAAAAATTATCAGTTTAACGGCACTCTAGTATTGCACCAAGGAATACATACACATTCAATGAGGTGCAATTTAAAAAGCTACTGTGTATAACCAATATTCTTTAAACCAAATCTTTAACCAACCAAATTTTTAGTGCAAATAAAACTTGTATAAAAGAGAAAACTGCAGACAGGTGACAAGACTTAAAAATAACATTAAAAAAAACATATAAAAATGTTCACGTATGCATTAACTGAACCCACCTCCTCCTGAGCTGGAAGACTCTGCAGCTGATCAGATGCATCTTCGTCTGAATCGTCATCAGGGGGAGGGGGGGGAGGAGGCTCCGAGGGTGGGGCCGCCTGGGAGGAGGGGCCGTCCGTCCACGTCACGTCTAGCACCTGAGTAACCCATGGCAGTGCCACAACCATTCATGCTTTTAACTGGTAATCATGTATGCTGCGACACTTTCCCCTCCTCAAAACACTTATATAGAGAAGTTACTGTACACTGGTGATGACTCGACTCATGCAACAAGTGGCTTTCATATGAGAAAGTTATGATACAAAAATACTCAACAGTGTTGTTGGAAAGAGTGCACCTAACTGAATCAGACTGTATGAGAGTCAACTATGCATAATGAGAGACACATCGGTGCAAAAAAGCAAGAGTATAATTCATAATGGCAGTTTGCCATGGGCTGATTCCTCAAGCTTTCTTTAGGAAAATGTAAATATCACAAAGACTGAAATAAGGTAATAGTACCAAGGATTGTGATTCAAGTTGAACAGAAAGAAATTTGTGACTCAGAAGATACCATTCATTCTTCATTATCTTTGTTGAGTATTATTATTACACAAGATAATTATTTAGTTTTTTTTTTGCAACTGCTTCCCAACATTACAGTAATTTAACATGGAAATAAAAATATATCAAATTTACTATCATGTGAAATACCCTGATTTCCAAGATATTTGCATTGTTATAAGAAATGTTACTTTTTTAAAACAGTAAGTCTTCAAGGAGTCACTCTTGTTATAAGAAATGTTACTTTTTTAAAACAGTAAGTCTTCAAGGAGTCACTCTTAAGGAGTCCTGGGAGACCATAAGAGTAAGTCCTTTAAATACGAACAGTGACTACACTATCAAAAATTACAAATAAAATCTATGGATGGGGTTTTCATAACTTGTTATATCTGTTTCACTATGTGTAATAACTGAAGACATGCTATACTGTAACAGATTTTCCCATTCACAAAACATGATGAAAAAGGATGAGGAACTCAACTGTTTTACAGACCAGACAGAAGGTATTAGCTAAAAGAACTATTGCTCTGCATGATATAGCTATCAAGATTCTCCCCCTCTTTAATTATTTATGTAAAATGCTCAAATTAACAAAAACAATAAGAAGTTGTGTACTGCAGTGAGGTTACCTTTCAATAAAAACCACTGAGACTATATATAGTTTGCCCTAGTGCCATATAAAATTTTTTAAAAAGGTCAAAGTTCACATAAAAGATACTAGCTATGCATAAAGTCATATCTGCCCCAGCAAAGGACAGCATATAATTAGCCATAAACATGAAATAATTACATACTGCTGACAATCTTTGTCACACCACTTAGCTTTACAAAAACTCTCACAATGGCTGGATTAAACAAGAAAACACAAGACAGGAAACAGAAAACACAAGTGCAAATATTCTTTGAAAAGCCTAAATAAAACATACTAAAATAAACACTTCATATTTAAACATTCACTCAAGACAAAAATGAAAGATATGCCACGAACATACTAGGACATATTCTTGAACGAAGTGTCGCTGCATACATATTAACAGAGAGCAAGCAATTTCTTCTCATGCTAAGACTATTGGACTCTTATGACAACCAGCCACCACCACGTACTTTGCATGCAACACACAACCCCATGATAACCAATGCAAGCCATAATCTATGTAATAATTCTCTTAAAATAACACATTTAGACAAAATAGATGCAAAACACCACATTTCATAAGTGAGCCCTTTGACACTGCAGATTTCCAGTCAACTTTTTCATGTTGTGTCCAGCAATATTTTGTCTGCTACTGAGTTTTAAACATATGATAGTCTGGAGGTCCCAAATTTTGCCCATGGCAAGGAAAAACTGCCTCATTATTGACAAAATATTTTTATTTTATTGCTGACTGTAAAGTTAATTTTCAAAATATAAACCTGGTTTTTGTGTTATTTTGAAGCTGAATTCATGTATGTACATTAATGTATTTTATTAAAAAACGGAGAATGCATAAGAAAAATGTTAGAATGATACAGTCTACCAAGAATTTTGTTAGTCATTTGACTTCATCAGAATCTCAAATTTGAAATAGGATGACTTTTATTTGATGTCATTGGAATCTAAAAGGGGTATGATCACACTACACTATACAAGGGAAAAGTATGTACATAGTACATTGCCAAATCACTGGGTTGAAAGACTTGATAAAAAAATAAAAATATAACTTGGGGTACAAATGCAAATAATCTCATGGTATTTCTGCAACATAGACTGATTTTTACCTGATGTGTTTCTTTGAGGTACCACTAAAAGAATGAAAAGTCGGGAAACTTATATTGCAATTAATGTCTGAAACCATACACAAGGGAAATGTTATACTTAAACCCACCTAAGTCTGGATATGTTTGATAAACATAAATAATGTACTACATCCTTCATGAAAAAACCATGTGACAAAGCTAAGCCTTTTGGGCCTTTAAATGATTTTGTATATTTCTGAAAAAATGTCAAAGTTTACAAAGAAATTCCTTTAAAATTAAAAACAACAGCTTCCAACTTAAAAGACTGTCTGGAAATCTGCACACATAAATTAAAAATAAATTCTGAAAACTGAATTTATTAAAAAAAACATTCTTCCAACAGCTGTTTAAAAGCATGCTATTGTTGAGGAAGGGTCACAAAACAATTTTGTCTAATGTCTAAAGTGAAAAATAAAACTTCTTACTGCTGTTAGAATTACCTAACTATAAAACTTATTTCTGTACCTTGATAATACAGTATTACGAATCATTTAAGTGCATTTTCTAACCTAAGTACTTGTTTAGATATTCTTTACACTGTTAGTCAGGTTATCAGCACTTTATACGTAAGTGCCTTTCAAATCTTCACCACCAGACCAGCTACAAGCTGATTAATTGCAATGAAACTTAGAAGTAACATCAATAAATCATTATTGAACATGTTCTAATATCTGTAAGAGACATTCTGGTGAAATATCTTTTTTTATGTAACAATCTATGTTCAAATGTATAAAAGCACAGTCACTGAAGAAGAGTAAAGGCTCACTGAAGTACTACATTACACTATACAATAAAGAATGCTTTTTGTGGAATGACATGATTCATGAGACTGATTAATATGACTCTAAAAGAGAATAGTATAAGATTATTCACAATTTACATTATGAACACCTCATGCATACCTCTGGGGCTTCAACAACAGGAGGTTCTTCTACAGGAGCCTGAGGCATTGGAGCTGGTGGCTCAGGAGATGGAGGAGCCTTGACTTCCTCGGCAGCAGTGGCTTTGACCTCCTCCCTCACTTCCTCTAGAGTCTGGTAGTGGTGGGGCTCATTGAGAGGCTCACTCTCGGAATTTGAGTTGCTCTCGTCATTTACCTACAAGGAATAACAACTTTCAGCTTTCAATGGTGGGCATTTAATGGGATCCAAAATTATTTCAAGCTCGGCTCTGAGACTCGGTCAGTAAAGTACTAAAGTAACACCTCGCCTTAACAGACCTAAACTTAGGGAACTTACTTACTTACTGCTACCGTATTAGTGTAAGTAGTAATTATTTTTCCCTGTGCTATCATTTTAGAAGCGATACATTTTCAGATACGAATATCACTTATATTGAATATTAAGTGTAGAGTACAGATTGGTTTAGGTTAGGGACTATGTGGAATTCCTGTCATCTACAGGAGAGAATATATATAATTAGGCCAAAGGCCAAGTGCTGGGAGCTATAAAGTCATTCAGTGCTGAAACATTAACTGACAGTAAAAAGGTTTTCACAGTGTAACAGGAGAAAAACCTTGTTGTTGCACTATGAAACAATTGTTATGAGAGGGTGGAAAGTAAGATGGAAGAAAGAGAATATGAACGGAGGTACAGGAAGAGGAATGAAAGGAGTTACAGCTAGTGGCCAAATGGACAGTGCAAAGAACCTCCAGTAATGCCTACAGTGCAATGCATGAGGTTGCACTGATGGCACTAACCCCTCTACAGGGACTGTCAGCTATAACTGGAAAATATTCAAGTGCAGGGTATAACACAGGGTCTCTACTTATCAGAAAGGCTGGACCCCTAAGTGTCTGTTAAGTGAGGTAGTTAGTACTATCTTCACTGATACAATTTATAACTACGATTTACAGCATAAGCACTTTTAAACAGGTTTTAGGAATTAAATTTATTTTAACTACTGTAAGCATTTTAATTTTTCTAAACAAAATCAAGAAAAGCAAGTCTTATAAAATACTACAAGGCTACTTATTACAGTTTAACTTTTAATTAAAAACTCATAAATGATGAAAAATTTTCTTAAGGAAATATATTTATAGAGAAAAAGTCTTATACTACAGTACAATAATTAACTTCTTTTAGGCTGTGTCTTACAGTTTACCTTTTCGTAAATGTTTTCATACATGGGTTCATCTGTTATATTCTCATAAATATTCTCTGCATGGTCTGATGAATCCTCATACGATCCACCGACTTGTTCATAATCACTGATTACCTGCGTGAGATTTGTTAAGCACTAAATAAAAAACAAATAAGGCTGAAATTATAAATAAAATCACACCTCATTCACAAACAAATCACAATCAAAACAGCCCATTCACTTGAATTGTGTGAGTGTAGAGGTCAAAATAGGAGAAAAATAAAAACAAAATATCTACATAACTTTGAAACAAAAGACCCAGCATTAATTAAGTGAAATAAACTTGTAAGTACCTGATTAAACACTTGTAAATAACTGATGAAACTACCCAATTACCTCAACACATGCAACATCTATTCTAACCAGAAAAATGTGTAATTCTTAAGCAAATCAGGTTAATACTAGGCTTGATAACTTTCACAAATATACGGCACAAGAAGGAGCTTTCACATCAATGACTAAGGTACAGTGGTACCTCGAGATACGAAAGGCTCAACTTACGAAAAACTCGAGATACGAAAGCAAATACGAAAAATTTTACGGCTCTACATACAAAAATTGCTCAAGATACGAAAGGTTGTTGCTGTAAAGTCCGAGATTCGCCTGGACCACCGATGACAATTTTGAAACTCGCGCGCCGCCAACTGAGTAGACTCGCCACCATCCTCCCGCTCTCCCATTGGTTCCTGATGCTAGTCACCGCCATGAGATCCTTCTCTCCTATTGGTCAGCATCCCTCCCATGATCCCATCATGCATCATACGTAGCGGCGTTCTTCTTCAGCCATTGCTTCTCACCAGTGTATCGTACGCACGCGGAATTTGTTCATTCACATATACGATTTCGTTTGTTAATGTAAATTTGTGTTAGTGATTTCGTTGTACTACTTTATCGTGTTGTGTGAGAACCTAATTAGCATACTACATAACTTAATTACGTACAGTATAGTCATGAGTCTCAAGAAAGTTGCTGAAGTTCACAGAAAGAAGAGAATGCTTTCTATGCAGACAAAAATGGAGATAATAAAAAAAGTATGAAGCTGGCTTGCTGTTAAGTGTGACCGCTAAGGAATACGGTTGAAATCCGTCGACGATAGGCACCATCCTTAAGCAGCTACACCTTCTAAGGGTGTGACTATTTTGTCCGACAAGAGGAGCCATGTGCATGATGAAATGGAGAGGCTGCTTCTTCTATGGACTGAGGACAAAGAAATTGATGGCAATACGATAACCGAGACGGCAATCTGCCAGAAGGCCAGCGCTATTTTTGCCGATTTGATTGCCCAAGCCGAAGGCGACGGAGGAGAGGGGACATCGACGGCAACCCCAGAGTTCAAGGCTTCTCATGGGTGGTTAGAAGAATTCCGTAAACGGACTGGCATCCTTTCGGTGGTGAAGAAATTGAAATTTGTAAAATACGTAAAATATAAAAAAAGTAAAAAAAAATGTAATAAAAAAAGAAAAAAAAATTTAATTTTAAGTTTTTTGTAAAGTTAAGTGTCACAGTTTTGTTAATGCGTTTCGTAAAGTTTAGTTTATTATTTCCTGACATTTTTCTATGTGTTTCGTAAAGTTAAGTGTATGTATCTGCCGTTTGTCCTCCTCCTCTGTTGCCACTTTCGGAGACAGCCTCACTCGAAAGGTAAGCTTCCACTAATACATTTTATTTACAGGTACTATGTAGTACATATTAGCAGTACGTATTAAGTTAGTTATTGTATGGTCCAAATTGTTGTAGTATTTCATTGTTTATAGGTCAATTTAGCTTTATTATGAAATTTACTGGGTGTTTTTGGAGGGCTTGGAACAGATTAGCCATTTTACATGTAAAATGCGGTTCAAGATACGAAAAACTCATGATACGAAGGGCGACTCGGAACGGATTAATTTTGTATCTCGAGGTACCACTGTATAATTATAGTTTTTTCTCAACCAGAATCCTACTGACCTCCCCTCATTTTTCTTTAATACTAATGACAATAAGGCTTTTTAAACCACAAGGCTCTTGTGACTTTCTTAACTAATAAGTAAATAATATGATTGTAATAAAAATGCACAGCACCTCTCATTTATTTTCTTTATCAGGAAAGACGCTGCTTCTGTAAAGTGAATCCATCAAAATAAAATGAATACAGATAAGGTCTCAGAAATATAACTGTAATTATTATCAAAACACTAGATAATATTTGCAAATATGTATATATCTGTAGTACAGTATCACATATGTATTTCCCAACTTAATGCTGCATACTGAATACTTATGACATGTATTCAAGAATGTGATATGGTCATATATTTGTGACAGCTTAATGTTAAGCCATCTTGCTTTTATCTTGGTCTGTAAGACTTCCTTTAATTAATACCTCTATTATTAAATTTCAAATTAGTACTAAAAGGACAGCCTTCAAAATGAAGGGCTTATGATTTTTCTAGAAGTCATGCATCATTTGGAGTTTCAAAAATAGCAATATGTTCTATAAAATTAACAGATCTACAGAAAATACACTTTGGTTTCCTACTCTACAGTGCAAACACAATTTTTTTCTTATAATTCTAGAGACATACTCCAAATACAATAAAACATTTAAACATCCCATGACATTTGCTAAAATTTTAGGTAGAGGTGCAAGAGATTAGCGAACATTATTCCATGTTGCGGTCTGCTCAAAAGCATATCAAAGACATATTTCAACATTGCATCCCAACCTAATCTTTCTGTAACCTAAACTGTCCTATGGCACTGTGCCCTGACCTGGCAGGGGGATTTGCCCTCTATGGACCCCCCAAATTGACATCAAGCATAGTACTAATTGATTTGTGCACAGTTGTTCTGCATTATTATTAAATTTTGTGTCAAACATCTAAAAATGAGATTTTTCTCCTATTTTAAGTGAAGATTGTGAGCTACCCAAATGAGGCTGCTGGGTCATTAATTAACAGTTTAGTTCAAGAGTCATTGGCTGACTTGAAAGTTTAAAAACTCAACATTTTAATAGCTCAGTTTTATCTGAAATATTCTGTAATTTTCTGATAAAACTTTAAAAAGTTCATCACTCGTTCCTTCATAATTAAATATACAAGATGAACCGTTCCTGACAGAGGTAAGAAAGGATAATATGCCTACATGTGTAATTGAAATTATACTGATATGTAAATAAACCCAATGTTGATAAAACCATAAGCCCAAAACAATGAAAGATATTTACTGCTGACAAAACCCTGGTAAATCCAAAAATCATTTTGAAAGTACAAGAACAAACCTCATTGATATCATCATCAGTGTAAGGTTTAGAGGTCTCTAGTGAGTCTTCTTCTTGTGTTGGAGGTACAGGCAGAGGAAGAGTGGGAGCCTTGAGTACGGGAGAACCGACAAGTGGTGTCTCTTCAAGCTTTGAAGCAATTTCAAACACTTGGGCATTGACCTAAGTGGGAGGATATTAGACCCAGTTCAGTAATTAAGGAAACCACAAAGCATTAGGTACCATGGATGGAAAATTAAAAAGAGTATTATATATGAGGACTGGGGGAAACAAAAACAAAAAAAATTCTTGGGGCAGACATTAGGTAACCATGCAATCTTAAAAGTGTGTAATTAACAAAATGAGTTCAAAGAGAAAATTAAAATTAATAACAAAATCACTCAAACTAAACAGTAACATTGAGTATTATTATTTACTTAAGACTGTTACAAAGATTATTAAATTGTCTTTAACTAAAAGTGCTCTATGAAGGGTAGTGGTACTGTAAAAAAAAAAAATATATTAGAATGTGGTGTGTTTAAATTGCATGAATGTCTCAAAAGCAATAGTGCACATCAAAAGCAATAAGCTTGCAAACATTTGTGAGAGCATGCCTTAAAACTTAAAAAACATTCTAGTTATTTCAGCATGGTTAGCATTAGAGCATTGTCACTGTAATCACAAAATGCTACTAGCATTCAATAACTGACTGGATTTGCATGTGAAGTGGCCTTACCAGCACTTCATGCAATTTCACAGCCAAACACACACACACACACACAAAAACTAATATTGCCTTTAACAACTCCATACACTATTGTTTAAAGGCTAAACTAAAAAAAAATTGTTTCAATCACGCCTCAAAGTTTACTGAAAAATATAATCTCATGTTTCAATCAGTTAACCTCTGCCAAAGGATTTGCCAAAGTGTTGCTTTCCCCAAGCTCTTTTCTGGTGTCTGTTAGACAGAGAAGTCTGAAATATGTTACCACAGACCACAACAAAATTTGGTAAATATCCTCTTGAAAAAGATCAAGACTTCATGGAAATTTTAAAACTGTAACATATAGCATTGTGTAGTTAAAAAAGTATTAAGAAATTATGAGCTGATGAATTCAAAATACTTTTTAAGGCTGTAGCATTCAACTGTCTTTAAATTTTAGTGAAAAGATATGAAAATTTCTAATAATGGGAGAAGAAAATGGAGTATTTAAATAGCTTGTAAAAACATGAACATCTGAAAATTCTAATGTCACAGATACTAAAACCACTTAGTTAATAACATCCTGGGAGTCATTCAGTATTGGCGGAGGTTTGCATTCCACAATGTATTTCCTGCATAAAAAATTAACTAAACCAGCATCAACTTCTAAATGGCAGAACCAAAAATAATCTTAAGTAACATAAACTAATGTTCCATCACTGCTCTGAGTAAGCCAAACTAAGGAAAGGCGAGGGAACTGCCAAAAGAACAACACTCCAAACTTGCTAGATGGTACAACACACATTTTTATTAATGACTGAAGCTCTATTTAGAAAAACAAGTCACACACAGAAGCTCTGATCAAAAGTGTGACAAACCTCAGGGCTGAGGTACTGGAATATTGAATACATAGGTGCTGAGTCAACATCTCTTGTTACTTGGCACTTCTCTACAGTTTCATAAATAGTAGAGCGTTTTGTCTCGTCCTGGGAACTAGCAGCATCTGGCTCAGCATTCATCACTGGCTTAGCTCGCCTTAAACAAACTTCTTCAACCCCAGTACCCTCTAAATTCACCACCATAAATGATGTTGGCGGGGAACAACTCAGGTGACCCACGTTCCCAACGGAAACAGCGGGACGCATTACCTCCTTAACTTGTGGTTCATCCAGATTCTCCAAGCTGACAGATCTTTCTCGACTCTTCTGTGACACCTCGACCGGAGCTGGCTTTGAAACTTCTGCTGCCTGTTCAAGTTGTTCAAATGATGCAATCTTGTTCTTCAGCATTGGATCTCTGGCAGGAATGGTCTTTCGTTCTCGAACTTTATCCTCCTCCCCATTCTCGATACTAGTAAATGATGCAAGCTTTTTATGGAAATTAACATCTCTCTCTGGTGTCTTTTTGTGAACTGGCTGTGACTCAATTTCTGATGATGTAAAGGTTGCCAGTTTTTCATGGAATTTTGTATCACGAGGTGGAGTTATTCCACGTACTTTAGGAGTCTGAACTTCAAGGTTTTCAAATGAGGCTACTTTACTTTTCAAGCTAGTATCTCGATTCGGTGTGATGCTACGAGCTCTTGGCGATTCAGTCTCTAAGTTCTCGAAAGACGCCACTTTGTTGCGTAACGAATTGGACACATCAAGTGATCTTCTGTGGACTTGCTTCTGCTCTTTTGTACACTGAACTGAGACGGATACATTCATTTCAAACATGGACCTTCGTTTACATATGTCAACTTTTGGCGACTTTTCTCTCATTATGACCTTAGGCTCAGGGCTTGATCTAAACTGATTTTCCATTTCTCTCGAAAAGTAATTCAGTTTATCTTCTAATTTGTTGTTCTTTACTGGACTGGGTGATCGATTGTTTACTCTAAACTTTTCATCTTTTCTCTCATCATCTTTTGTGTAGCTTGTGTTGCTGTTGAGACTTGTTATGCTTGACGTTCTTCTTTTGGCACTATTTTCAGCATACTGTTTGTAGCCCTCAATGGCCTTGTCATATGTATACTCATCTGAGCTTATAATTGAAGCAGTATTGGCTTGCAGGATATCTGTAGTTAAGCCAGAACTGTGGCCATTGAGGTGAGGTTCATCATCCTTTGTCAACCCTGAATCCAGGAGAGAGTCATGGGCTTCTTTTTTATCACCCTGAATAAAAAGAGAAACAAAAATTAATATGGTGTTTGGACATAGTTTATTTTTACATAAAAAGATGGAAAACACATTGCAATTGTGCTTCAGAATCATGAAGGAGGGTACATGAAAATGAAACTTACAAGTGCTGAGGATGTATCACTGATGTTGTCCTCAGCAAACACTCCATCACTACCAGTGTCAGATCCTGTGCAGAATCCGGCATCACTCTTTGCATCTTTGTTGTCTTGATCGAGATCTTTAACGTCATTCTCTTCATGGGGGTCATTTAGAGAAGACGTGCTCTTAGCAGAGCTCAGTCCCAAATCTGCTAAATCATTATTATCATCATCATGAACCACCAAGTTGTATCTTCGACCTCTTTTGGTCCTAGGAAGGAGAAGGATAAGAAAACAAGAATAAGTGATAAAATACAAACATGGATACTTGTATACAATGGCATTACTATTTCAGTAATAAGTGAAATCTAACACAAGACCTAAGGGCAGGCACTCACTTGTCCTCTCTCATTTCGCTGAATGTTTTACTCTTCCGTCTGGTGCGACTAAATTCTTCTTCCTGTTCATTTTTCTTTATTTCTATCACTCTTTCAAGAGCTTCTTCATTCCTTTTCCGTCGTGAGCTCTTCCATTTATCAAGATTCTGGAAAGAAGATTTTCATTATCTTTTCCTATAAAACTATACAAAAAAGAAGCTATGCTTCTTTTTTGTAAACAAATATTCCTAACACTGAATATGTATATGATAAAGCTACAATACAAGATTTACTGCTAGAAAACGAGCTCCTTAAACTAACCTTGTAGTTAATTTCTAAACTTCTCTAAACTATTCTTCTACAAAAATAAATATAGTATCACTCAAAAATCGATTTCCTTACGTCAGTTCCTAGAAAACTGGTAGTACATACATATCTCGCACATTTAAGTACCACATAAAATATGAAAACTGGAGCAGTAAGGTTCAAGACATATATATTTTGGCCTTTTAAAGACTACACTACAACCTGAATCCTTCATTAAATAACATGAACAACTTCTTGATCTTGGAGAGGAATGAGTGAGAACAAGAGAAAACCTTGATTGAATTCATTAAACTACAGTGCACTGTGAGAATCTGAAACTCAGTGGTGCCTGCTTTGTGAAGGTTATCTTCCACAGCAATGTAAAATCCTATTTTATGAAAGGAACTGCCCTAATATACCATAATATGTTCACTGTAATTATTCATTGAATTCACTGGTTTACTATTACATAGATGCAAAATGCTGCACTAGCAAATGCCTAGAACATTAGTATAGAAGTATTTCCTATTACCTTTCGTTACTTCTTTCAATTGAACACAATATTCTTTGGAAGTCTGAATTTCAAGCCAATGGCCCGTGTGGGTTTGTTTCATATGAATAGGGTTCATCTTCTAAATAATGATAACAATTACAACAACAACCTATCAGAGACTAACATGACCTGTTATTGTATACTGTATGTAATCATCAACATCCAAATAAACAGGTCCCATTATGTATTAAAATCATCACAACTGGTTTCCCCTTTTGTGGGGTTAGACCTCTAATTAACCTTCTCAACACTCTTCTGTCATGAGTAACTTCTGGCAGAATTCCCATTTGGTTAACATCTCCATCTGACTCTGTCTCAATGCATCTTTATACTAACCTTTGTCCAACAACTTCAGGAACACTGCTCTCTATTCTTCTCTCGGGACTTTCCCAAACCACCAAAATCTTTTACGTATATATCTAGTAGCTAGCTTCCAGCCCGGACATCATAAATATATTCCACTGAAAACCACACTGCATAACAATTGGTTTTAGCCTAACTATAGATTACAGTACCATTTCTATATGCTACTGGTGGAAACTCAACATTTTACAAAAAATTCATAAAAATACCAAGCTTGAAAGCATATATTCTATACGTAAATAGCTTGTAATAGTACATAATGCCTGAAAAGGCAGTTGAGCTCACTGCTTCAATATACTACCAAAAGAATTCTTCAGTCATTCTCAATTGTATGCATTATTCTATCACGAGGAAAGCCTCCTTGCCCAGTTGACGTAAGAAACCAACAGGAGGAATTGAAAGTATGATTGTCCCAGTAAAAAAATAAAATATAGCTTGTTCAATAAACAAAATTTCAGTAATTTATTTTCATGAGTCCACACAATACAACTTAACAGTACTATAAACAATTACGTATCTTATTTTACTTCAGTAGGATCTGTAATGATTAGCCTCCTTTCTATGACTAAAAATCCATAAAATTGACTGTGAGAACTGTAATTTTCAGGAGCATCCTAGCTGTAAGATAAAAGTTGTATGTACTTGCAAAAGTAGGTAGTACTACTAACTCCAGAGGAGTGAAAAACTGTAAAGCTAGTATGTAATTTATACCTGTAGCTGGAACCTCTTGAACAATGCTTAATTTCCAGGCTTTTATGCTCCTTTTGTGCTGTCATCAGCTTTGTCGCATTCATTTTTATGTTCAACATAATCATGATGATTGTTAACAGCAAGGAAATAACATTCACTGACTAAAAAGCTTGCAATAAACAACAAAAAAGCTAAACACCCAACATTCAAAACAACATATTTGGACAAGGAGAAAGGGCAAATTTTAAAATATGTAATAAAACTATGAACGAACAGCAGACCTGTACAAAAACTACCAGTTTTTAAAAAAATATGTCAGTTAATAGCACTCAAGCAGGGTTTCCTCCATACAGCCAAAAATTAATAATTAAACTCACTCTCTCCAAAAAAAAACTTTCAGCTAATCCCCTGCTGGCTTTACAAGAAAATCTAAGAATATGAAAGCTAGTGAATATCAGAATACTACTTATTCATGAAATTCTGACAAGAAAATACTGACAATGATGACAAATACCTCAAGAATTCTTTTGTCTACTGTCACACTAAGGTACTGTGTTAAGTACAAAATAAAATAAGATGTTTGTTGAGAGTATGGAATTTTAATGCTTTATTTCATCATTGTATATTTAAAAATACAGACCCAAAGAAGGTACTGTATGTAACTTAGGCTCTTATATCTCCATATCTCCCTAGAAGCTCTTTCCATAACTTTACCACATAACTTTTTGCAAATCCATTTTTACCTTGGGTAAAATTACATTAATCATAAAAAGTACTGTAAAAGCAAGAGATATAACAGCAAAGGTTCAGAACACTCAAGAAAAAAAAAATCACGAATTGCAGAAATTTAGTCAACAGACAACACAAAACAAGGTGAGTGAAATTTACAAGGAGTACATTTACACAAACTGTCACCAGCCCTCAACCAAAACACACACACACACACACACACACACACACACACACACACACACACACTGTAATGACTACACCCACCAATAAATTATACACAGTAAATAAAACTCAAAAAAAACATAAAAGAATCCAAGTTTAGGGTTCTAATGTCCATTTTGGATCAAAACTAACAGCATCTACAGTATTCAGGAAGTAGAATTATGCAAGGTTAAAAAATTAGGAAATTCAAATCATGGGCTATATAAATTTCATTAAAGATTCATCAGAATTAGGATAATACCATCGGTAATACTTCTGCCACACAAATGAACAATGAGAGAGATCTCTTGAATATGTGTATTACATAATTAACACATCTCTGTAATCATGCCATATAATAAGCCTACAAAAAATATTTGACTTGGACAAACTAAATGCCTTTGTGAATATTAAAAGTAATAAGTTAACAACTGCTTTGAATAATAGTCTTTAGGCCACTGAACCGTTTATAATCGATTATATTTGAATTCTCAATCATGAATGTATAAACCTCGTATATCTACAGATGAAAGTAACATACAATTATTAAAGAAAGTAACTTTGTTACTTCTAACTATACTCAATTAACTATAATCATTTATATTATTATTATTATCATTATTATTATTATGTAAGATCACCAAGTTGAGTTACTCAGCCATTTAAAATATCATGAACTACTTGTAATAAAAGATGCAACTTGAATAAACCGCTTTAGAACATACATAATTACTTCAAACAAAATATCATCAACTACTCAAGCATTTTATATGTCCTGTATACTATAGGGTTCCAAAACTAATGTAATGTATGTATATATCAGTCTACATCACTATCAAATCAAGATCTGCAAACATAAGAGAGGGCAAGACTACAATAGGCCTAAGCCAAAAACCATTAATTAATATAAGGTAGTACTATCTTGGGCTTACCGACTGGAGAATGGAGTGGTCAAAATCATCGTATGATTCATAATTGTGTAGGGATGAAGTCAGTTCATAGACAGTAAAAATTTCTGCCATGGCTTCCATAATATAGTACGTATGTGCTAGTGCACAAATGTATGCTTGATGTACACTTGATTAATTTCACTTATCTCAAGTTGAAGTGTTGAACATCTTACAAAATGACAAAATACCACTTTTTAAAACTCTGCAGTGTTCTGCAGACATGATATGACATAATTATCCTAGTTAAAACTAAATTCCAATGTTCAGCCCTTAGTATAGTATAGCTCTTGTTCACTGCAATGAGAGGGAAGCGTGACTCAGTGGAACCTGGAACAGCTGCAACCGTGGCCCAAAGCTTGACAGTGAAGCCTTACAAAGCCGGCTTCCATTTCCTTAAACACATAAGCAATAATGGTACTTACGACTGTTACTCAACACTGCATCCCTGTGCAGTAGCTTGAAGTGACAATGCTTAATAAAACCATACTTGTCAGTGTCTGTACACAATCCTTTTTTTTTTCATTCTGTGCATGACCATTTGCTGTGGTTCACCATGCAACATAAAAAATTATGCACCATACTATACCTTTCCTTCTCAAAGTGAAATATATCATATTTACAAAATTGATTTTCTATCTCTCATCTCAAGCAAGATAATAAAAAAAATCTTAAAACATAATTCTGTATAATTTGACTGTTAATTATTATAAAACTAGCACATTCAAAATGCTTTGATGCATTTCATTACAGTATACAGTACTTATAGTACACTGTAAGAACATAAGGCAAGATTTCAATCATGAAATGTGCAGTACAGTACTGCAAGTTTAGTACTGCTAGCTAAAACTTTATGCATATTAAAATCACAACAACAGAAGTACAGTGCATATAAGGAGCAGACACATAATGCGTACGGAAAAGAAAAAAAACAGCACTGTGCTGTCCTCAAGCAAGGATTAGAAGCTATATGCCAGAAAATATATTTTGTACACAGATATAAGATAGCTTTGCACAGGGGGAGGACGAACAACAGGGTCAGAGAAGCACAACACGAGCATAACACATAACAAAGAGAAAGCACGACAATGATGGGGAGAGTTAAAAACAAAGACTTACCGACTGCCAGTCTGTGTCTTCATCGTACGGGCTCTTGGATGAGGATGAGGAGGAGAAGGAGGGCTGCTAGTGGAGGAACGGACACTGTCAGTGGCTAGTTGACACATGCACCACACCCAACACTTTTGTTTGTAATTGCACACACACCATGTATCAATGCAACTTACACACACACCTTGTATACATGCATGTTACCAAACATACTACCTTTGTGTACCAGTACACATGAAAAATGTCACATACAATAACCTAGTATAAGTATAGTACTTGTGGCTGGTTAATTGAATATGTACTATAGTGATATGTACGCAACATGGAATTCACATTCATATGTATGGTAACATGCATACACAACATGTATTTGATATAGATGTCATTTATAATGCAATTAAGCTCAAGCTTATGAACAAATACAAACAAAAAATGTACCTGTATTTTATGTTGGTGTCTGTGCACTGTATTTACAAAATTGCCAAAGCTGACAGAGAAACCTTATTATATCTGACTGCAGCACTTTATTGATTTTAATGACTTCACCTTGACGAAGGACCCACAACATAAAGATATGAGAAAACACTTTATCAACTGCTATTAAGATTTTCAACCATCAAAAATTAATTTCTTTGTATGACTGACATTTGCAGAGGATCAATAATATGAACTGTCTCAAAAAAAGGTCTATTGGACATCTATTAAGTCTCAAAAACTGATGCAAAATAGAATTATCAAATAATCAGAGGTATATCAAAGAAAACAAAGTCAAATAAATCATCCTACAATTAACAGTTATATAAAAACTTAATTTAGTGGGCTAAATATTGGTTGCAGACTATAACAGGTTAAATAATCATTTAATCTTTTCAGTTCAAATGTGAAAATCACTACCAAGGCAATGAACTACAAGTGTCAAAAGGAATTCCCTATAAAATTAAACACTAATATGGCCCCCTACTACATGAAAAAAAGTCTAGTGCTCCTACCATTAGAGTATATTCAAATTTACAATAAAATTACTAGTGATACAAAATGAGTCATGACATGTATAAGAAATCTACGAACTGTCAGCTTGGCTAAAAAATCACATGAGTAGCAATAGTCATGATATATCTGACAAGATTGTACTGTTGTACTGTGTTTATTAATCATTATTAATAGTATATGTCACCATATACGTAAAAGACAAGAGTACAATGTATCTCAACACACTAACAAAATACAAAAATTTTTATCAGGCACTTATTCATTTTAACCATGACCTCAAATATTTTGATAACAGAGGCAAGTATAAATTTGAAAATATGATTTTCTGCATTTTAATAGGAATGAATCTCCACTTCGAACTCAAAAAAACGAAGGAAAAAATATGAATAAAGTTATCTTAAAATGTGTTTAAAGGACATTCACTCTCCCAGTCATACCAAAAAATGAATACAAACAAATTAATAAAAAAAAGACTGAGGAGTCTGACAAATTTTAAATTATAGAAATATCAACGTAATAATTGAAAAATCAGACAAAGTTGAATGCCAAACATCTTTGTGAATGAGAACAGCATTTCCCTGTAAACTAGAAATCTACATTGATTTTTAATAAACTTTTGAAATTCCTGAGACAATCTTGCTTCTATAGTCATTGACAGGACACTTGAAATTAAGAATTTTCATGAATAAAAAGGTCTAAGTTAAACTCCTCAGCCTACAATGTGCATAGATGCGTACTGATGACATGTGAAGTGACTCAAAAAGGTCATGTAACAGTCACTTAGCACTCACTAATTTGAAACACAAATAAAATCTCTAGTGGAGCTCTAAGAGTGAAAAAGGTTCTTCAAAGTATGTTAAGATTTCAATAAAAAATCTAAGGTATTAAAAAATCATTGAAAAATGTGGACAATTCAAAATAATATCACTACAAAAACTTAAAAAATTAACACAAAGAACAAATTTCAGTGGAAAACTAAAATTCATGTTTAAAATAATAGGTTATTATCTTTGTAATGGTTAGTAAAGGTTAGTTTTTAAATCTTTTAGAAGTTAATGACTGATTAAAGTAAGCAATGAGGTCATTATTTAATTACGAGTTAAAGTGACTTCCATGACAAAACTGTTAAGTATAATATCCATCTCAAATATATTTTACCCTCAAGTGTTGCAACCTGTTTAATATCCATTTTTGTTCTAACATACTGATGCACAGTGGAGAACAAGGAAGGAAAAACCATCGATATTTTGTACTGGAAGGTATCAAAGCTGTGCAACAACAGCTCGATAATGAAATTGGGAAAGGGAAGATTGGATATTTTTAAGGTCCACAAGATGGATTATCATTACACAAAAGTAAAAGTTAAAACAAGGCATTGCAGAAGGAAAGAGACCACCAACATTTGAAACTGTTTTATGAGGGGAAAATGAAGCGTTTATGACGAGGCTTTGAAATGGAGTGATGTGTGGAGTTCATTCAGATAAAAATATACACAGGAATCATTTACTTATATATACTCTAAAATATTAGTACTATTTCCTAGTCTATGAGAGTCCAACTTTAAATCTGATACTAACTGAAAGACAAACTACTTAATTTTGATATTCAATAAGAGACAACTATTTGATATTCAATGCGAGACAAACTTGTTCTACATATCACCATTTCAAAGGGTTAACTCTGATCAGTGTAAGGCTGTTATGTTCAAGCATAATCTCCGTAACTTCATAAAACTTTTAATATGTTGAAAACTCTGGATATTTTATACTAACCTTTCATGATTTAATGACTGAGATAGACACCAGTTGCAAAATAATATGTACTACTGACCACACAAACAAAAATATAAAGAAAAAAACTACTGACTATTGGAATTTAAATGCTATACATGGAGTAATTTAGACCCTATCTATTCCCCCAAAAAAGTACTTCCAAGAAACTTGAAATAAAACAAGGCTAGACTAAAACAACTACTTCCTTACCTATCACATATTTTGAGTTTTCACAATCAAAAAGTCCCTTAAGAGTTACCCATCTCCCATAATGCCATTGCTACAGTAACCAAAATCATTTGCAGGCTAGAGGAAGCTGCTTTTACAATGTAAACACCATAAGATTAAAAAAAGCCTACATCCTATGCAAAATGTATGGGATCAAGACAGTCTTCAGTGTGTGGTACAGTACTGCCTTTCAGAATGAGTACAAGTTTTGGCTGTTAAAACATTGCAAAAGGGATTCTAATTCCTCCTGGATATTATTTTTTGCTTCTCAATTTTCAACTTGTGATAGCAAGTCTGCTGCAAGACATCTAGACTGCTACAGAAACAAATTAATATACGTACATTATTTTGATGGGATATCAAAACACTTCATTATCTGTCATTTTTAAAATTATGGACAACCTGTCAAAATGTCTCTGCTACTAACTTGTCACCTATTTTTACAAGAGAAAATGCAAAAAAAAACAAAAACAAAGAATAATGAAAATTATATCACCTTTGTCCTGATATTTATGTGACAACACGGTACTTACTGAAAACCAAAAGGGCAAAGATGTACTAAGGTGAAAATTACACGAAGCTTTGTGCATACTTCAAACTTTCTAGAAGAATATGTGTTCATCTCAGGTCAAAACAGGTTAAATGTTTGTAAGTTAATCTGTAGCAGCAAACACATTTTGATAGGGTTGTATATACTATTCTAAATAGCGACAGAAAATGATAATTGTTTTGACATACCATCAAAATACTGTACATATCAGTTTGTTTGTAGGTTAATCTGGTAATGAGTCTTAAGGCTATTGTGTCATGTAATTCATCTGGAGAGTTGGTATACCGATCCCATACTTGTTATGCACAACCATAACCTCTGATTCTAAAATGAAATTTTTTATTAATAAACTAACATTATGTATGTGTATCCTAGGTGTTATACAGATGAAATAGCAATTAAAGTTTTATTACAATGCTGAATAAAACATATAGCTCATCAAAATCCTTCTTTCGTCAAAAATATAATAAATTTATGGAATCTCAGACTAACTTTTGCTACTGCTCAGACTATAAATGAAGATTTTCCATGACTGATTCAATATGGGTGATTCATACTATATTCAACTTTGAGAAATTAATCAGGAGATAAATATGCAGTCATAAATATTAAGAACTCCATCTTAACGCAACTGCTGTACTGCATTCTAAGTTTTAAAAGCAGAGAAATCTAACATACGTTAATACAAAAAGTTTAACAAGAATGAATCACTAGTTGGATACTCATGCAAGGCAAGTCTGTCTTCAAAGCGTGTTAATTTCCTTTATACACAGTATTTGCATGCTTTCATACGAGCACCACTGAAACCAAAGAAGGTCCTAAACAATATCCCACAGAAAAAGGAAACAGAATTCATGTACTATAGTATAATGAAAAGTCACATAATCAGTCCATGCTCTTTCTATAGTTGAGTTATAATTTTTTTGAAAGAAAGTTTGGGAGTCTAATTGCTAAATCTGTAACAAAATCTCTTAGCTGTGGAATACAATCTATGATGGTAAAACTAAATGCTGATAACATAAGAGAAGTTCTAGTTATGCACTTGTGATTACAACACAATAGGTCTGGAAACAAGTTTCTCAATCCTCTCTTAGACAGAAGACCTTTTTGGCAAACATTATTTGCAATTGCATTTTTCTTTGCAATTTAATCATTTGAATGGATTGAACCTTATATCCATTGACAAGTTTTCCCACTTAATATAATTAATATACTGTGCACTCTTTTACCAGAAACCAAAACAGTTAAAATTTTGCCTTCATAAAGAGCCATATACTGTACGTACTGCAAAAACAATAAATATGAGGTGTGCATCACCATTTGCTTAATAAGAACTAATTCTGTCTGCTATACAACAAAGCCATTCATGGATTTGCATTCAATGTCATTCTTAAGGAAAATAAAAAAATTCACACTAGGGATAGGTATATGAAGATTGGGTATTCTTTCAAATCACAGCTTCTAATCAATCAAGGGAATGTATGATAGCAACTTAAATGATTCTTGGAAACAGAGGTCTCAACTCTCTAGTCCTAGACCAAAGATTACACCTGGTTATCCTAGAATCAAATTCCATATCAAATGCTTGGGGTGGAGAAAAGTTTTCCCATACAAACGTAATGAAAATGTAGGCCTTCATAAAAAAGTATGATATTCTCCTACTGCCAACTGACATTTGATATCACAGACTGATAATATTATATCATTGCTAGCAGTCATTAATATCCACCTTTAATCAACAGTTCATATAACTTCTAAGGTTCAGATCCCAAGGTCATTTTTCTATTTCAAGAGCACAAGAAGCACATATAATTTAGACGAAACGTAAAATCCACCAAATTACTTTTATCCATGGCACTTAAGAAAGGCCTAAATATACACATTAATTCTTTGGAAAACATTCTAAAAAATGAATGCAAAATATGTATCACAATATTTTGTGAAGGCGGCTACATATTACGAGCAGTACTTTCCATCATTACACAGACATCAGAAAACTTTTACGCAGCTCCTTTCCCAGGACTTTAAATGTAGAAATAATTTTGGCGGCTGATCAAATGATCAACTGTGATCTCTGGGGTATGGACTTTATAACAATGACTGAGGCAAGAGTTAAAACAGCACCAGTGTATACATATTTCACACTCCACAAACAACATAAGGACTGATTTAATTTCATAAGAATCCAATAACAGATATATGGCCTCACTGGTATATTTCACCAGTCATTTAAAAAAAAGAATCTTCGCTTCACCTACTACCTTGATAACTAAAAGAAGTCTTATTTAAAAGGTAAACAATCTTCACCTTTTATCTCGCTTACTAAAAGAAGTATTGTTTAAAAGATGAACAGACATCTTTTACAAGCCAGGAAAAGACAAAAAAAATCTTTACAGTCTCATGAAGGAGTCTAAGTAAATGTCAGCTACTAAGAAAATGGTAAAAATCCACTCAGAAACACAAGGAATTAAAGTAATATATTGTTAATTGATTATTCCTAACACATTAGTGGAAGATAGGCATTGCAGGGTTAATCACATTCAAATTTAAGTAAAATGTAAGTATACATTTGAAATTTGAAATTTGCAGGGTAAATAACAGGAATGCCAGTGCCACAGCAAGGTCATTTCATAAGATATAACAACATATAATGTACTGCATCATATGAAAAAGACAAAATGATTTTGTATTGGCAAAAAGATTCAAAACTGTCAGTTTGGAAACTAGTAATGCGTCATATACTGTACATGATTTATGATGCTTCTCTTTTGGAAGAACAAAAGGAGAACTGACCATAATGTAAATGCATGAAAAAGTTACAGCCTAATGGCTACAGACAGCATTTTTAAATAACAGAAACATAAACTCATGTTCAGATCGAAAGCCTAAATTACGAAACCCAAAGTCAAAACAGAGACTTCTTGCCATGGCACGTGAAAATGCTTCCTTATGAGGGATAACTGTCAAATCCCCATGCCACCTACTTCTTGCCATTCTTCCTCCTCTGCTATTAGGTGCTTCCTCATCGCCTTCACTGCTTCCGCCTTCTTGATCTGCTCTGTCGCAGTTTTGTAGAGGTTTGCTGGCCCAGTCTGGATAGGAAGAATAAGGTCATTTATTAATCAGGTTCTTTTTTCTAAAGATAGAATGTATTAAGTGCCTGCGATTCTAATACCCAGTTAGAGTAGGGAGACGAGGCCATTAATTAATCAGGTTTTTCCAAAACAAAATCTAGTGCTGGAGACTCTGATTACTACTTTAATACCAACAATACTTGTGTCTGCTGCATTTATCATAAAGTGTAACATTCAGGATATAAACTTTTCCTTTTCAACTTTCTTATAAGTGACAGATGTACACAAATTGTTGCATTAGTTATAAAGTACTACTACGTATAATAATTCTGTCTTACATTCAACAGCAACCCATTAGGGCCTTCATTTTTGTGATGACCACCGAACTCTCATTCACATTTGGAGAAAGTTCTTGTGTTCATAAATGATACAAGGCCTCTGGGACTACTATCCAATGACTCAAAAAAAAAAAAATTTATTACACTGTACACCTGAGCAATACTAACATTGAATATCATCTACAAAATCTAGTTCTTTAATTTTAAGTGTTTGTTTATAATTCTAACAGCAATTTCAATACGTACTTGTATATCCTGCTAGATAAAATAAAATCATCAGATGCAAAATGCAATACAGTCTATACTGAAACAATGTCTATAAAATTACATGGAGGTCTGTATACTTCAAAACTACATCCCGAGTAGCATGTCACCTGGGCAGTATACTAAAATAAAATAACGTACAGTCAACTGGCAAATAAACATAACCAAAAAGAAACATACATAACTTGTTCTACATATCACCATTTCAAAGGGTTAACTCTGATCAGTGTAAGGTTGTTATGTTCAAGCATAATCTCTGTAACTTCATAAAACTTTTAATATGTTGAAAACTCTGGATATTTTATACTAACCTTTCATGATTTAATGACCGAGATAGACACCAGTTGCAAAATAATATGTACTACTGACCACACAAACAAGAATATAAAGAAAAAAACTACTGTACTATTGGAATTTAAATGCTATACATGGAGTAATTTAGAGCCTATCTATTCCCCCAAAAAATAAAACAAAATCATCAGATGCAAAATGCAATACAGTCTATACTGAAACAATGTCTATAAAATCACATGGAGTTCTGTATACTTCAAAACTACATCCCGAGTAGCATAAGTCACCTGGGCAGTATACTAAAATAAAATAACGTACAGTCAACTGGCAAATAAACATAACCAAAAAGAAACATACATAACTGATATGGCTGTTTTTCTACACATCTTTAGTTTTATTACCTTCGACTGCTGGTACAAGTGGTTGGGATAAATTGGTGGTGGCTTGACAGAAAAGAGAGAAAATACATTTAAAACATGCACTGACATGAAGTCTTTTTAGTGTCATTAGATTAAAACTCCACAGGTCAGCTGTAGAGTTTTATTCATTACATGCCACATAACACAACTTACGCATTATCATCAATATCTGAGAAACAAGTTTAATGACTACTACAAGAGACTAGAATACCATTAGCATCAACATAGTACACTGCAACAGTTATTGATGATGATGATAAAGTAAATGTAAGTATATTCAGTAGTTTCACAAATTTAAATCTCACTGGCTTTGAAACATATGAGCATATTTGGGCTTCTGATTCTATGAATAAAAAACTAAAAAATAAAAAATCCTCTATAAGTACGGTTGGAGAAGGTTTATATGCATTTCTTCAGTTCTCGCACTACCATTTTAAACTTCTCATGAACAACTTTCAAAGACTTTCAAGTGCTTCCTTTACAACTCAAGTAGATAAGAAGGATGCAGATACAAGAGAAATATACTCAAGATAACAAATATGGTATCTGGAAATGAGCACAATATGGTGTCTTTGAATTCCAAATTGAACGTCTCAGTAAGACTGGATGATAAATCGCTTGATACATTTCTGGATTCCATTCCTTTCCAACCAGGAAAATTATTATGCACTGTATTACATATAAAAAAGTACCTAATTTAACAACACTTCTCTAGGGCTTTCCTCACAAGTATTTGTTATTAAATGAGGTAAAATATGGTGGAAGGCAAAATGAAAGTTGGAAAGTTAAGAGGCAGAAACCAATGGAAAAGGAAAAAAGTAAAAGGCAAAGGGCTCTTTAGCAGTCAGCCAAAAGAACGCTGCAATTAACCTTGAGTATTACTGCTGAGTAAGCAAAATGGACAGTGACTGACTAAATGTATGAAAGAGCACCAGTCAGTACTTGTGATAGTGTAAACAGCACCAGTCAGCCCTTTTTATACTGTATACTCTTATTTCTGCTTCTTGGAAAGCACCTGCTTAAGTCCTGCAGACTGATAATATATACTGCTAAGTTGTCTTCTTTAACGAACTGAATACCAAATGTGCAAAAATACTGAGCAAAGTCCAAATGAAAAATAATGTTCCGAAAATAAAAATTTCATACCCAATGCAAAACACCTATTTATTTGTACGTACCTTGACAAACTGCATGGCAGTCTCATTTGCTTTGGGGGCCATTCTGGTAATTCTGGAGGGTATGTACTCATTTGTTTTGTCCTGTAGAGGAAAAGCAAGAAGACGATAAGACCACATCAGATATTGAGAAACCAACGGTACTTCTACCTGGTTATGGCTAGGAACAGAATGTTTAAAAAATACATAATTAAACTGTGATATAACATATATTACTATGGGTACTACTGTTCAGCTGTCTTAAAAGAACATTCCATAAATGTAAACAGTTAATGTGCCAATATATAGGAAAGTCTAGTTAATCAGGCATTTACGGATATACTAAACAATTTCAATAGGAATATATTTGCCTTAATAGAAACCTAAAGTTTTTTGGATTATTGAACTAACACAAATATCCCACATTTAGCATCTCTAAAATATAAATGCAAAAAATAACATATGGTAAACATATATCAGCATATAAATTCCCAAGGTTCAGCTAGCTTTCATGATAGTACAGTGGTACCTCGACATACGAAAGGCTCAACTTACGAAAAACTCGAGATACAAAAGCAAATACGAAGATTTTTTTGGCTCTAAATACAAAAATAGTTCAAGTTACGAAAGGTTGTTGCTGTAAAGTCCCGAGATTCGCCCGGACCACCGAGAACAATTTTAAAACTCTCGCGCCGCCAACTGAGTAAACTCACCACCATCCTCCCACTCTCCCATTGGTTCCTGATGCTAGTCACCCCGTAAGATCCTGCTCTCCTACTGGTCAGCACCTATCCCTTGTGCTCTATGTATTCTATTGGTAAAAGGATGCTGTAAATTGAAAAACTTATTCATGCGATACATTTAATAAAAAAAAACATTAGGTAAAGATAGAATAAAGAATAGTAATGAATGGTTATTATACTGTTTGGTAGTTTCAGTAGTTGAAGAGAGATAATGAAAATTTGATTACTGTACGTACTGTGTGCTAGGTGAAAGTGGTTGCTTGGCGATCGTTCGGTACTCATAAGTGCTGAACGTAAACAGAAGTTTGGAAGCTTTTTTTTGTTTGTTTGATTGTTTATTATAGTTAATGGTTACTTAATAATTATTTGAAATGAGTACATGCAATACATTTAATAAAAAAAATTGTGAATTAGATATCATAAAATATAAAATAAATCAGACTGCTATCATCGAAGCCAACAAATACGTATTTTCTAGAATTCTTCTTCTGTTTTAATATTACGTATATGTTTCATTATAGCTGTCAGTAACTCGGTATCTCCATTAGGTAAAGATAGAATAAAGAATAGAAATGAATGGTTATTATACTGTTTGGTAATTTCATTAGTTGAAGAGAGATAATGAAAATTTATGGCTTACTGTGTGCTAGGAAAAGTGATTGCTTGGCGATCGTTCGGTAAACAAATGGTGGGAAGGTTTTTTGTTTGTTTGTTTGAGTATTATAGTTAATGATTAGTTAATAATTATTTGAAATGAGTACATACTGATTATTTATACATCTTATTGGCATATTCTAAGCTTTTAGCTTCTTAGGTTTAGATGTCAGAATCATAGACTAGGCTACAGTAGCAACAGCTAACATAGGCTAGGCTTATTGCTAAGGGACATATGCTAAAGTCCTAATATATGCAGTAAAAATGGGGTTGAACATTACATGCAGTTGAATAGTACTCTAGTATGTACAGTATTTTGCCTTTTTGGAGTCATATTTCTTCCGTCGGATCGGCGTTGTAACCCTAGAACATGTGTTGTAAGCCTGGAAATATAATTTACTGGGGTGTTTTTGTAGGGCTTGGAACGGATTAGGCATTTTACATGTAAAATACGGTTCAAGATACGAAAAGCTCATGATACGAAGGCCGCCTCGGAACAGATTAATTTCATATGTCGAGGTACCACTGTATTGACTGGAAGGTCAATGAAAATAAAACGCCAGAAAACTTGTCTGGTGACTGTCAATAACAATAATAATAATAAAAAAAAAAGCCTTCCCTCTGTACAAGACCTGAATAAACTTTGCATTACCTTACATTTCTTCAACTAAGTATAAATAACAATTCAATCACAAATAGTTTTAATCATAGATTTATATAATTCCTTTTTCCATGTTTAACTCGTTATTTCATCAATTCAGTCTTTTCAACTTTCAATTAATAATGTTTATTACTTATACTAAAAATCCTCCGTGCTAATCATCATTGTCTCCAGTCATTTTGGTCTTCCAGAGCTTACTAGTAAACACATTACTTACTACAAATACTGCATAAACAGTATAGGGCTATATGTATGCATGAGCAATACCATACACTATACGTATATGGAATATATACATTATGCATATATAGTATTCAGTTTATAAATGTATATCATATCCTCATCAGTGGTATGTTGCATATCATCAACCTTGATGATGATAGAGAAAACAAAATTCATTCAATGCATTTCTGACTCTTATTGTAATACCAAGTCTAAGTACTGTAACAGCAATGAAAAACTTACATTTTTATCTGCAAGGCAATCGAGTGACTTCGTCCTCGAAGGGGCATTGCTGTTGTTGGCCCCATAGCTTGCGTATCGCACATTCCCTGGCATCTGCGAAGGAAATTCAAAGGTCATTAATAAAACAATGTGCTGGGACTATAAACTGTCGACTTGGTAAAACCTTTCTTTAAGCTAGTACATATACTTGTATTCTTTGGTCTCATTTCAATGATCTGGTCTGCAAGATGGCTATCTATTACCTTCAAATTACTATAAAGCTCTATCTAAGGATTTATAAAAATAAACATGAAGAGGGAGCTGTAATAAAGCTTTCAAGATCAACACAAAAATAAATGATAACTGAAGTAAACTCACATCAACCATGCATCTGATGTCTAGGCCTATACGAAAAACTGTACCTGTAGTACATTTTTTCTATTTTATTTTTATCTTTTTCTAGTTTCCTTGCATTTTAATCCATAGATATGCAGTAAGATTAAAGGACCTTATTATCAAATTTCTTGATTATGCCTTGCTGTGTGTTTTAAATAGTTCGAGACCCCATTTATATACCTTAATGACCGTAACTACTTTGAGTGCTAGTTACGCATTTCATCGCCGCCACCACTTAAAACTACTGTTTACCTGAGCGAGGGTTATCCAAGACGGGACAGATTCCTTCCACTCTTCACGGCGAGCACAAGTCACTAATCTTCATATAATTTAACGAGAACGTTACTTTCAGTATTGCCTGAAGTCGTCTGGTGTTTCACAGTAAGGATTATCTTACTATGAGGTTCATGTAAGACTTCACGTTAATCATCCCTGCTTTTGTAATTACTGATGGGCTGGACATGAGATCTGCTGCTACGTCCAAGGAAACTCCCAATCAAGATGGTATCAATTTGGTGACCGCTGGATGCATGATTGAACCCTAATGGATTACTCGACTGAACAAACCAGCGCAAGGCATTCTTTGAGGTAGGTCTCGTTCCGTTTGGGACACAGAACAAGACTTTAAAGTTACCTTATTATTTCAGTGTGCCATCATCAAACCTTTATAAATAAACTCGATTCCTTAACTCTTAAGTCAGTCAATTTTTTACACTTGCAAGATCCTTTAATTAACTGTGATATTAACTTAGTGAAAACCTTCGTAAATTTTATTTTGTCACAGCTATTCATTATTGTCGCGTTGATCGATAGTTTTATTCTATCTTTTAGGATTCGAGGTATTCGAAGCATGGGGGGATTTGGTAGCCAGTGCCTAGGATACCAAACATCTGGGCGGCGTCGTTGGGGTTTACTTTTGAAAGACATATCCCTCAGGAGAGGTGGAACATACATCCTGCCTATGTGAACTCTCTCTCAAGAGAGACTGAGAGTTTCCAACCGTGATTGGCTTATCAACAGCCTATCAGGAGCGTTGTAAGGGACTGGCCTAGGCATCAAATGAACGGTTGATATGAATCTACTATAGTTCTAAAAGCATCACAAATAAAAATACTGCAATACACAGACACTGAATTGAGTTAGTACATGTTAACAAATTCAGCCTTGGCAGTTTATTAATCCAGAATCACTGACGTGCAGTATCAGCGCATATATTTCTGACAGGTGATGCATTTCAGTTTACAAACAAACATTTTATGTTGGTGACTCTACAACCACTATACCAAGTCACAACTAATCTCTGAATAAAACAGACAATAGTATTTGTTAAATAATTATCACACCAATCATAGTGCTGCATCCTATAAATTCCTGTTGACTGATATAGCATTTGTAGAAGTGTTGTTAGTACATCTTCAACTTAAATGAAAAAAGGATAGTAACTTAAATATATTACAAAATAAGAAGGAAATTTGTTGATGAAAAGAAAAGCGGACTCCTGACTAAGTAAGGACTGAATATTAATACAGGCTGTCCCAGGTTATCAGCTGGGTTCGGCTCTTGGCCGGGTGCTGATAAGCAAAAACCACCATTCATCGAAACTTGGCGATTTACAGCACTCGTGGCGCCATTAACCGGTTCATGGCACCTCTGTCAGGTGTGTTATGATGCTTTAACTCTATTATCGGCACCTTATGGCACAATAACCGAAACTTGGCCTGTTGTGGCGTCAGTCATAAATCGCCGATTTCATAGAAGCCCCATTTAACCGGATCGCCATTAACCGAGTCCGCCGATAATCAGGGACTACCTATAGCAGCCAATATAGTAGGTGCAGTCAAAACATATAAAATAAAATAAAAATTTTGGGTTTTCTCCACACATTCTGAAATCCCCAAAAAATGGATAATATTTATCACTACTGCAATCAAAATTATACAAACACATTAGGTACATAGGTATAAAACAAGTTAGAAAACCCCAATTAAGAGAGTATGACTTTAAGATGACACTCAACAACAACTGGGTATGACCTTAGCATCAAACATGCTACTAGGTACTTACCTTGGGTGTCTGAAGGCAGGTTACCAATCAGTGCTGCAAGGTATGCCTTGGGCCATCACGGGGGGCTTCAGATAATTCCCAAATTCCTCGCCTCTCGTCCAATTCTACAGGGGTCAAAATTCCTTCTGTACAAGCTCGTCCTAAATCCAATTGTGAATACAGTGCAGACTCAAGTCTTCTGCAGTCTTTCAGTTATCACAGATGGGATATTTAGCATCACACCTTACATCTGAAATAAAATGATACAATGTAACAGCTGCAAATGCAGTAACACAATGCAATAAATATATAAACAGGTTTTATGCATTATAGGTGAGCCTCTCCTTGTAAGGAACCCATAAACAAATGATTTCATCCTTGATACAAGGCATCAAAGAGAACTTGCTACATCCTAAGATCTAATTTACCAAACAAATAATGACACTTTGCCTAAGTCAAACTATGGCAAAACAATTGCCCACTTGGCTACGAAGGTGAGGTTGGGTCTATCCCAGCTCTTATATCGTTTCTGAATTTGACATCATATATATGTATAGATGAGCGACTATAGACTTTTATCCTTCTCATAATCAGATTGGCAACTTGACCATGTTCTGATATTCTGGATGCAGGTTCGAATCCTACTACACCGGACTTTGGAATTATTTCATGGTCGTCCATTTGGACCAAAGGCTTCGCAGTGACAAGAATATCCAAAAAGTGTGAAGAACTGATAAGTTAAGAGGACAACGTGGCTATTACAAATACAACATATTTAGAGAAAAGTGACATGTAATTATATTATATATATATATACAATGTATAATTTAAATATATAGATATAGATATATATATCTATATATATATATATATATATATATATATATATATATATATAGATATATATATATATATATAGTATAAGCTTTATTTATGCAACAGCCCATGACATGACTGATTTCCCACTGACTTCAACATCACCTAATGGCAAGGCAATACTACATGAGATGCCATCTCACCACTAATGCAGTTACATAGTAATTACTGGCATAGCTGTTGTATAGTGACATTGCAAGGTAAGGTAATGAGTATTATGCAATTGCAATAACCAAATGGGCAGGGGGCAGAGAACAAAAGATGTTGGGGAATACCAGCTCCTCATAGCGTCACAAACCACAGATGAATACTAGCAATTCTGCTTCACAAGAGATGTACAGTAAGTTCCAAAACTGAAGCGACAAATTTCAGAGGATTTCGTTCGAAATTCACTAACTGGCAACTACAACTCTTAGCTGAAAAATTAAATTTTTTTCTACAGTGAAAGCTCTGTCAAGCAAAATAAAGCTAACATATGATGCACAAATATCAAATCTATGATATCTTTAACAATCATAAGAAAAAATTACTGTAATAGTTATTATTTTAAAGTATAGTAATTACTTCAAACTATAGAAACGAAACAATTTGAAATTCTCGTTCAACACAGGATTACCAACGTTACCAATGTATATTTCGAGGAATGTGGAAACAAGCATTTAATTTCATAGTGTATTATCAATTATTTTAGCGAAGATGCATAATACCATGCAAGTATCAATAGAATGTAAAAGGAAAATCTCCGCGACATTAAACATAATCAACCATGAATGCACCTAGATTCATTAGAGAAGTTGGGTGTGGTTGGTAGTTCTAATTTTATCTTCTAGGTCCGAGCATTAAATACCATCTTCGAGAAAGCCTCTAACTGCTGCTGCTACCTTCAGGTGACTAGGCCTAGTTCAGGGCATAGTAAGGCTTACAATGCAGGGCCACTGTCTGTTATCTAGGGAAAAGTAGAACCATTAGGACCGACACCAGGACCTGTCCTTGCACCAAGGAAACAGACTCGCTAAATAAAAAATAAGAAAGACGGTCGCAAGCAACCAGAACACCCTAAAATCACCACCTGGTTAAGTAGGGAGACAATAGACCCCAACAACCCCGCCTCACCCTCTACCTCTACCTATACCCACAGACCTAACTCCACCTTTTTCACTTCAACCTTTTACCTCAAATCTTCTAATCATTCCAACTATGAAATTTAAGACTGAATGTGCGTAAGTGGGCGTATCATAAGGGAGTGATATCACCCAAATTCATATTACCACGGG
>NC_061109.1:89435268-89440268 GCF_015104395.2 Macrobrachium nipponense
TTGAACAGAAAACCGCAAGACCCCGAGTTATGGTCAATATATCAAGTGTGTACTTTAATTGCTCTACGTGACAGCAGCCCGAAAGGAATTCCTCTTCTTCTCCTTCTATTTCTTGTTCTTTTTTTTGTTTCTCAGTTTCGGGGGGAGGGGGTTTCTTCCCGGTCCCCTGGCACCCCCGCCAGCGACCGCTAGGGGGCAATGCGATTTGAATATGCAAACATGCGCATGGCACTAACACATACACGTCCTCTGTGTATGTGTATGTGTGTTAAGTTTTCCGTTACACGTCATTTGTTTACGTAGGGTACTGAGAAATTTACGTCGTGTTTGGTAAGTTCTACGAAGATGAATTAAATACACGACTGCTGGAGTTCTTGACTGCATCAAGTACATCTTAGTTTAACCGGACCACTGAGCTGAGCTCTCCCAGGGCTGGCCCGAAGGGTTAGATATTTTCTACGTGGCTAGGAACCAATTGGTTGCCTAGCAACGGGACCTACAGATTATTGTGGGATCCAAACCACATTATATCGAAAAATCAATTTCGAATCACCAGAAACAAATTCCTCTTGACTGTAATGAATGAGGAAGCATTATTATTCAAAAAATGGTTCCTATTCATATGGAACAAGCCCACGAGAGCTACTGATCTGAAATTCAAACTTCCAAAGGTTGTATTATTATTATTATTATTATTATTATTATTATTATTATTATTATTATTATTATTATCGAATCTAGAAGGTGCTCGACTTCCTAGCGTTTGTCCAACGGTGTCGGTATATTATAATTATTATTTTTTATTTTATTTAAAACAAAGGCAGAATTTACAGAATTGATCTTATACAAAATTCTTTTTTAATAAAATGTTTGAAAGAAGGTCTGTTCCTAGCATACACAAATTATTATTATTATTATTATTATTATTATTTATTATTATTATTATTATTATTATTTTATTAAAAGTAACTGGCTACTTCAGCAATCTTACACTTGTAGAGATTCTTCTCTATTTTGCGAATAGCGGCTTTTTCCGTGCCACTTAAACAGGCCAGTAGAGCGCCCTACAGCCTGTTTAAGTGGCACGGAAAAAGCCGCTATTCGCAAAATAGAGAAGAATCTCTACAAGTGTAAGGCTGCTGAAGTAGCAATTATTTTTAATAAAGTATGCTTGAGAGAGGGTCTGCTTCCTAAGTATATTATTATTATTATTGATTATTATTATTATTATTATTATTATTATTATTATTCACAAACAAATGGAAAACCCATAAACAGAAACAAAATAAGAAAATATACGTATTAAGTACGCACGAATTCAGTGTTTGAACCAAACCAGCCTACGAACCAATCACATTCCACAAAATTATATATATATATATATATATATATATATATATATATATATTATATATATATATATATATATATATATAAAAATTTAGAGTTGGGGGCAGGGAAGGAGTTCGACCTTCATGTCCTTGGTTGAAGAGAGAGAGAGAGAGAGAGAGAGGCCCTTACGGCCCCTTACAGTTCGTTCGGGTTGCCCCAGGTCCTCAGTGTGAGGCCGCCTCTAATGTCTACCAGAGAGTTGCTAGTACATCTTCCGGTATATTTTGCATCTTCCAATCTTGGATGGTCTGGGATGCAGTTTAGATATTTGTCGAGCTTATTCTTAAACACATCTACGCTCACTCCTGATATATTCCTCAGACCTGAGCTGGGCGGCAACGCATTGATAGACGCTGTCATTATCGATGCTGGTGCGTAGTGGATTAATGTCCTGTGTGCTTTCCTTATTTTTTTCCTGGTATAGTTTTGGGCACTATTAATCTACCTCTGCTTGCTCTTTCTGATATTTTTAGTTCCATGATATTTTCTGTTATTCCCTTCCTATCTGTTTCCATGCCTGAATTATCATGTAGCGTTCTCTTCTCCTTTCTAGACTATATAATTTTAAGGATTGTAGTCTTTCCCAGTAGTCTAGGTCCTTTAAAACTTCTTCTATTCTAGCTGTAAAGGACCTTTGTACCTCTCTATTTGTGCAATATTCCTTTTGATAGTGTGGGTACCATATCATATTGCAATATTCAAGTGGGACTACGAACATATGTTTTATAAAGCATAATCATGTGTTCAGCTTTTCTTGTTTTTGAAGTGCCGTAACAACATTCCCATTTTTGCTTTACATTTTGCCAACAGAATTGCTATTTGATCATTGCATAACATGTTCCTATTCATCATCACACCAAGGTCTTTAAAACTGCTTCCTTATTTGTGATTGCCTCATTATAGGTCCCCTATATGCATATAGCTTTCCTTCTCTGTCTCCATAATTTATTGATTCAAATTTATCAGAGTTAAATACCATCCTATTTACCTCTGCCCAATCATGTCTATGTCTTCAATCATAATAACAAACAATATTGCAGCTAGCACCGTACCTTGTGGCACACCGGATATTACCTTGGTTTCATCCGATTTCTCATCGTTTGCAATAACTATCTGTTTTCTGTTGTGTAAAAATTCTTTTAACCATCTTCCTACTGTATCTACGATATGTGTGTTTTCTAATTTTCTTTGCTAATATATTATGGTCTACTTTGTCAAAAGCTTTTGCAAAGTCTAGATAAACCACATCTGTTTCATTTCCGCTTTTCATATTTTTGAATATGTTCTCACGGTGGACTAACAGTTGGGTTTGTGTACTTTTTCCGGGTACGAAACCGAGTTGTCCTATATTAAACAAATTATTTTTTATTAAATGTTTCATAATATTTTTCTTCATTACCCTTTCATACACTTTCATAATATGTGATGTTAGACTCACAGGCCTATAATTACTTGCCTCTAGTCTTGATCCACTTTTGAAAGTAGGGGTGATATATGCTAATTTGTGCTCATCATAAATCTTGCCTGTATCTACACTTTGTCTTAATAATATTGCAAGTGGCTTTGCGATAGAATGAACTACTTTCTTTAACAAAATAGCAGGGACTCCATCCGGCCCTGCAGCAGCTCCATTTTTAATTTCATTAATTGCCTGCACAATATCAGCTTCATTAATTTCAGTCAGCTAAATATTCACTATTTTCTTCCCTTACTTCTATATCATTATCTTCATTATCTATTCTAGGGGTGAATTCTCTCTTATATCGTTCTGCCAGTATGTTGCAAATTTCCTTTTTTTTTTTCATTCGTTAACTCTCCCTTCAATTCTCAGAGGGCCTATTTCTATTCTTCTTTTATTCATCTTCTTCGCATATGAGAGAGAGAGAGAGGGGGGGGGGGCTAATTAGTCCTGGAGCGACACCTCCGGTGACCGTTTACAGTCCCAAGTCAGCCCCTCAAAGGTTTTACAGCCCGGGACTAATAAGGTTATTTGCTGAAGAAGTCTATTTCAAATTATAAGCAGCGAGGAAGAAGAATTCTCTCTCTCTCTCTCTCTCTCTCTTTCTCTCAAATTCAACTTTCTTGGGATACAAATGTTGTTGAGAGAGAGAGAGAGAGAGAGAGAGAGAGAGAGAGAGAGAGAGAGAGAGAGAGAGAGAGAGAGAGAGAGAGAGAGAGAGAGAAGAGAGAGAGAGAGAGAGAGAGAGTTTCTTTTGATCTTTTTTAAGACAGGAAGTGGCAAGGAATATGGAATATATTATCACTTTCTTTCCATCTCTCTCTCTCTCTCTGCTCTCTCTCTCTCTCTCTCTCTCTCTCTCTCTCTCTCAGAAATGATTCTACTCTCCTGTTCTCTTAAAGAATCTCTCTCTCTCTCTCTCATGGGAGGAGGCACAGTTCATCGAAAACAACTCCCCCATCCCCTCTCCCTCCCCCGCCAAAACCCAACCCTCAATTACAGAGGAATCTCATGACTGCATAATTATCCCTATAAAACGCTGCCTCTGAGAGAGAGAGAGAGAGAGAGAGAGAGAGAGAGAGAGAGAGAGAGAGAGAGAGAGAGATGTGCTTCCGAGTACGACCAGGAATAAGATTTCATATGCATTAATATACGCGTGTGTTTGTGTGTTTTAAAGATCTGTTACTTGGTATACCAGCCTCACTACAGCCCATTACCAGGTTCCATGATCATGTTTATATGCTTCGTTGACAATTAGTATTGTATAAAATATTAAAATTTAATAATTTACAAAAATTCTGATTGATTTACATTAAAAAAAACAGTGAGATTTTAATGCAATCACCTCAAACATTACGACTTTTCTGAAGCAAAAAAAATAGAACTTTTCCATTCTACCTGGCAATAGCATATCTATTATATATATATATATATATATATTATATATAATATATATATATATATATATATATATATATATACACCACACTGCAGCAGTGGGGCAACCCATACGTAGGAAATGTAAGAAAAAAAAAAGCAGAGAAAAAAATATTTACAAAAAAACGTACAAAAATAAAAATGACAAACGGGGAAAAAAAATATTCATAAGAAAACCACACGAAACGATCTACAATTACAACAACCTCGGTTGCTGAGCGGCGGCTTCTAACCATAAGAATATGATATATAAAATATATATATATATCCCTCAGGAGAATCGTTAGAGACCCGATGGCCATCCATAACAACTCCTTTTTTCTGCTTATCCCCTCGAGGAGATGCTCAAGGAGATGTGACTCGAGGAAGGATGGATGCTATGATGTACTAGAGTGCTTTTACAGCCTCTCTCCTATTCCCAAACTCTTGACGCTTAAGTACTTCTTAACTACTTCTCATTAAGGTTCTGCTAGTTATGTGAGGGCATAGGGGATTACCCCCTCCCCTCTCTCTCTCTCTCTCTCTCTCTCTCTCTCTCTCTCTCTCTCTCTCTCTCTCTCTCTCTGCTGAAAAAAAATCACCAATATGAAAAACTCGTCCCAGAAAAAACTCATTACAGAAAATACTCATTATTTAGGAATTACGGACAGCCCTGAATGTACAGAAAAAAAAACTCGCCCAGAAAATGAATTCATCCAGTACAAAAAAAATC
>NC_061109.1:89450268-89457768 GCF_015104395.2 Macrobrachium nipponense
GTGGCATCAATGCCACCACCACCACTAGCCTGACGCCCAGCTCATCCTCACAAACAACTTGCCAACTCTAATGACACAGGTGACGAATTGGCCAAAGCTGGGTATTGTGGCGTATCTTCTCGCCACCCCCCCCCCCCAACATCCCCTCCCTGTACCCAGATGCCCCCAACAACAAGCGGCTTGATCAGACGGGGCACCTCACTTTTAGACTAGGCAGCTTGAGAAGAGCAGTTCGTATCTGGCCCTTAGACATTAGAAAAAGGAAGTGCCCAAGGCTGGGCATTATAACGTATCTAGCTCCTCTCCACCCGCCGTACCCAGGTGCCCAAAAAAGACGACTTGATCATCAGCAGAAGGGGGACCTCAGCCCCCACCCTCCCTTTCGCCCCCCTCAGACGAGGCAGCTTGAGAAGAGCAGTTTTAATATCTGGCTGCTAAAAACGGCGTGAAAAAAGGAAGTGGCTCTTACAGACGAAGGCAGGAAAGGGAGGGGAGTTCATTGTGGCACTCTTTCTACCTGGGTCCGAGTCGGGGTTGGCACTGTGCCCACACCAAGCGTGGGCGAGCTTTAACACTATATAGAAACAGGGTATGTGGGGAAGTCCCTCTTTCTTTTCGTAGGTACTGGAGAGAAATCTGTAAAGTCTTGCTGTTTTAGGGAGCGAGAAAATCTCAGACACAGACACGCGCACACACAAACCCTGCCCTTCTCCAACACACACACACACACACACACACAAAATCATCGCATTAAACAAAGGAAAACTAACAGAATCAACTGCATTCACCAGTGTCCTCAGGAAGAGACAAACCCCAACGAGGACACTATGAAATGCAGGCGGTGAGGAGACGCCCCAAAAATGTAAACAAAAGAGGCTGATGACGTCACGAGGGCACAGCTGGGAGATGATGTCAAGGTATAGTCGCTGGCGGTGCCATTAACGATGAAGGGGGGTGGGGGGGGTGGGGGGTAAAACACCACAGGTAGACAAGAGGAAGGATTGGCACTATTATAGATACCCTCTCCCCCCTCCCCCTCTCTCTCTCTCTCTCTCTCTCTTGACGTGGTTTTCAAAGAAGGGATACACTTTTACCTCTGAATCATGGGCTTTGTTGGTTTGTGAGAGTTCGGTGGTCCACACAGGGCCTCAAGAAAGCTGAATTTGTCTTACGAATATATACATAAAATTAACTTTTTTGAACATGGTCTCTCTCTCTCTCTCTCTCTCTCTCTCTCTCTCTCTCTCTCTCTCTCATATGACAGTATTATGATTACATATATGAAATAAACTTCTCTCTCTCTCTCTCTCTCTCTCTCTCTCTCTCTCTCTCTCTCTCTCTCTCTCTCTCTCTCTCTCGATAACTAACCATGGGCACACTCAAACTTGACAAAATTCTCGGGAAAATAAAGGAAAAACCCAACTAGTCTTATCAATGAATGATGTTGGCAAAAGTGTACAAAAGAACATTTCTATAGGCACACAGATACATCTCTACTTAAAAAAAAAGAAAAAAAAGGAATAGCAACTATGAATTTTTATCTTTTTACGTAATAAATGTGACAATTTTAAACGACTTTATTTGCGGCATCTGTTGCCTACAATAACATGTGTTCCTATCTATGGCTTTTTTTATTTATATAATTTTTTTTCATTCTTATTTTCTATCCTCCTCCTCCTTCTCCTCCCACCCTGGGGCTGGCCACTTTCAGAGAGGAATCTCAGGAGACAGTGCTAAAAACATAATAAGATAAAATAAATGACAATTTTAATAATTTCTTTTTATTCTTATTTTCTATCCCCTCCTCCTCCTACCCCTCTCTCCCTCCACCTTTCCCTTGGGGCTAGCCACCTAGAGATAGGAATATCAAGAAACAATACTTAAAATGAGATAAAATAAATGAAACTCGGAGAAGACAGGCGACTTCTACCCCGAACTAAGTAGGAATACCTCAGAATGTGATTCACAAACGGGCGCTCTTGAACAGAATACGACCAATCTTAGTCACCCAATGTCTGAAGACACTCTTCCTTCTGTCTATAAAAGGTTGGCTTACAATTATAGACTCTTTTAGCTACAATTATAGAATCGTGGTAGAATTCGGGGCACTGTGGATGTACGAATTGACCAAAAACGACCGACGGCTGGTACAATTAAATTTTCTGGGCATGTTCACTGGCACGGGGTATTTGTGCTTTTATAAGGAAAATACTGTTTTCGCTTACTCGGGGTGTAAGCCTACAAACTACTTTGTTGTTGTTGTTGTTGTTGTGGTTCTTGTTGGGGGCTAGGAAAGGTCTATTTAAAAGCTTAAAACGGTCTGAAAAAGGTGTTTTGCGTTGAGTTAAAGATACAGGAATTTTCAGATAGGATATTTATGATTTATCTATAAAAAATGAAAATGTAAAAAATAAATCATGTGAATGTTAAACAGCACAGAACAATTATTTCTAATAAAATATATCTTATTTTTATTTCTAATAAAATATACCTTATTTATATCAATTTTCGTTGGGGAAACAGCGCCTTATTTGACCACAGATTTTGGCAATCTGCCTGAGTACGCTGGAGGTTGGCTCACGCCTTGTTAGGAAACTACTGAGAAGTTACCACAAATACCGCAATGCTATTGGGAATTAATTACAAACTTCATAAGACATCTGAGAATTTAAGGCAAATCTCATAAATCCACAGAGCATTTATGAGAATTTATGACAAATCCCATACGAATACTCAGAATTTATGAAACTCCCTGCAAGGCTACTAAGAACTTATGACAAATTCCATATGACTATTTAGAATTTATGACAGACTCCATAAGACTACTGAGAATTTAGGACAAATTGTAGAATATCAAGAATTTATGGTGTATTCTATAAGACCACTGAGCATTTATAACATATTTTATGAGATTACATAATATACGATCAATTTTATAGCTCTGATTTCATGACAAATATCATAAAATTTCAGAGAATTCCGATACCACAAAACTACTGACAATTTATGAAAAATTCCACAATACTAGGGAGAATTTATGACAAATATAATACGACTACTGAGAATTTATGACATAGTCTATAATATTACAGAGAAAATTTTCACGGATTCCGTAACACTACTGAGAAAACATGACACAGTACTTAAGGTTACTGAGAATTTATGACGATTTCCATAATGCTAGGGAAAAAGTATGACAAACTCCTTAAGGCTATTGAGAATTTATGACAAGTTTCATAATACCAGTGAGAAAATATGACAAATTCCTTAAGGCTATGGAGAATTGATGACGAATTCCGTGATACTAGTGAGAAATTTACAAATTCCATAATACTAGGGAGAATTTATGAAAAATATCACAAGTTTAATGAGAATTTATGACAAACTCCATAACACTAATGAGGAAATATGACAAATCCCATAATACTAGTGAGAAATTATGACAAACTTCTTAATTAAGGCTATTGAGAATTTATGACAAATTCCATACTACTAGTGAGAAATTTTGACAAATTCCCCATGACTACCAAGAACTTTGAATCTGAGAAACATTTACGACAAACTCCCCATGAATGTTGATTAACTCAAACTGTGAGAGTTTTACTACTACTAAAAAGAAAACAGAACTCTTAATAATAAACAGCTGATAACTTCCTATAAAAATAACATACTTTTACGATAAAAGGCATTCCACAGAATCCACAAAAAATAAAAATAAAAAAATAAATAAAGATAAAATACAGTAATAATAGGAGATGATTTACTTTAAAGCATTAACAACAAATTCCATTTATCGACTGCGACATATCTAATCTTTTATCAATATATTTTTTTATCAAATTCTCCTGTGCTCGTTTCAGGAGTTCTGACTGTCGTTCCGATATATATATATATATATATATATATATATATATATATATATATATATCATATATACATATATATATATATATATATATATATATATATAGATATAATATGTATATATATATATATATATATATATATATATATACTATATATATATATATATATATATATATATAAGTACATATAATATACATAAAGCACTGCTCATCCAATTTCAACCAAAATCTGTGGCATGTGAAGTAGCAGGCCCCACGCCCTAACCCAACGACATTCAAGGTGTTAATCATCGGCTGGACATCTAACTACGTACGACGCAAAGGGCTCTGAGAAAACTCCCACGATCACACGCATAATCTCTCTTGTGCTTTGCCTTCCACTAATCTCCATTTATCTCCTCTGAACCTCCTCATCAGACACTGGCAATTACCCAGAATGCATATCTAGGTAACTGGAAAGTCCAACTGTCTAAAGAGATTATATTATTATCTTCATTTATCATTTTTTTTTTGTCAAATCTCAATGAGTATTTAAGGAAAATCACAAGCATTGCTTTTTATATGACCTCAATCGATAGTTTAGAAAAATGACAGGTATTTGGTTCTCTGTCCAGCCAAGGCTGACCGTACGTATCTCTTAATGCTAACCAGACACTTACTTTCCTTAAAAATTAAGATTAGATACGGGATACCTCTGACTTCGGGTATGATCACTTGTTGGGAAGTTGCCACCAATTTAAGTAATAAGCGTAAGGTGTAATTAAACAGGTTGAAGAGTATTGGATGATGTTAAAATTAAGAGGAAATAAAATAAATACAAAGCCTTCAAACTTTTCACAATAAAACTTGAGTCTTAAAAAAGTAAAAGCAATAATGATGACAAACTCAAGAACAGTCACAGAGAAAACATAAAACTTGACGACAAACCATGAAAAACAAAGCAAGGACATATACAAGGAATAAAAGAAAAAACGAATAAATCAGAAATACAAAAGATAAAAATGTACACACAAAACGAACATCTACGGCAAAAAAAAAAAAAAAAAAAAGTTTTTGCAAAAACTTTGCAAAATTTACAAACAAAACGGAAATTTAAGCCCCAACAAAAAAAAAAACAAACCCTTGTTCACGTAAATGGAAAAAAAAAAAAAAAAAAAAAAAAAAAACTTGCAAAATTTACAAACGAAACAGAAATTCAAGACAAAAAATAAACCTTTTTTTACGTAAATGGTGCAAAAAAGGGCGAAATTATTAACAAAACGAAAATTTAAGACAAACTATAAAACTTTTTTACGTAAATGGTGCAAAAAAAAGTGCAAAATTTACGAACAAAACGGAAAATTTGAGACAAAAAACAAACCTTTTTTCACGTAAATGGAAAAAAAAACAAAAAACTTGCAAAATTTACAAGCAAAACGAAAATTTAAGAAAAAACCTTTTTTATGTAACACAAACGTTGCAATCATGAACAAACAAAAAATTAAGAAAAATCTTTTCTTTACGTAAATATTGCAAAGTATTGCATCAGAAAGTCTAAAGTAGAGTTGTCTGTCACTGAAGTCACCTCCAATAATTTTTCTTTTGTCTGAAAAAAAGAACTTATGCGGATTCCCTCTTCCTCTTCTTCTATGTAATACCTGGAGAGGTATGCTGTCTGTATGTCTGTCTATCTGTGGCTTGTTAAGTGGACAGATTTTGCGGTTATTGCTCTCTCTCTCTCTCTCTCTCTCTCTCTCTCTCTCTCTCTCTCTCTCTCTCTCATCTGTTTCTCCTTTACTGCGCAGATTTAACAAGGTCTCTCTCTCTCTCTCTCTCTCTCTCTCTCTCTCTCTCTCTCATCTGTTTCTCGTTTACTGCGCAGATTTAACAAGGTCTCTCTCTCTCTCTCTCTCTCTCTCTCTTCTCTCTCTCTCTCTCTCTCTGAAACGTAATACCCCCCGCGAACAAATTACTGGATTTGAATTCACCAAATCCCACATATAATTCCTTCTCTCCCTAAGCATCGTAACAACCTTCAGGCCATATCTTCTCGCATTTACACAAGAAGGAAATCTGTTATCCTATTAGGAGTGCACGGCTCAACCACTACTGCTTTCTGTCCCTCTTGCACCAAGCTTTGGGTTTCTCTTTTTGCTTACTTTATTTTTTTTTGTGCGCCCGCAAAATCAGCTGATACTGTGCTGGGATGACGTCAAGTAACACCCGACAATATCCAAAACAGATTCCTCTCGGATGAGGTCAATAAATTCCTCAGAGGAAGATTTTAAATCTTCTTGGCCCCTGTTCTACCTAAGCTCGTTTTGAACATGACCACCCGACTGATGGCATTCGATTTTTGGTTGCAACCCAAAACTGATACTCTCTCTCTCTCTCTCTCTCTCTCTCTCTCTCTCTCTCTCTCTCTCAGATCAGTCTAAAGGCATCGAATTTCATGTTCTTATTTTTCCACATTCTCGTACTTGTTTATAAAGAACAAAAAATTAAGAGGCTCTCTCTCTCTCCCTCTCTCTCTCTCTCTCTCTCTCTCTCTCTTTCAGATCAGTCTGAAGGCATCGAATTTCATGTTCCTATTTTTCCACATTCTCGTACTTGTGTTTATAAAGAACAAAAAATAATTTAGTGCTGTCAATTGTCGACGAGGCTCTCTCTCTCTCTCTCTCTCTCTCTCTCTCTCTCTCTCTCTCTCTCTCTCTCCTTGTCATTATCTCACAATAACCGGAACTGTTATTCAATCGAATACGCTAATTTAAAAAAAATACATTGTCAAGGATGCAAATATTTCAAAGCTATGCAATTTTATTATTCTTTGGAAAATATCTAAATAAGAGAGAGAGAGAGAGAGAGAGAGAGAGAGAGAGAGAGAGAGAGAGAGAGAGGTATTTTATCTCAGTGAATAGCAACAAGTTAAGAATGTGTCATGTCCCAAAAGGATAAAATAGTTTGTGAAATCATTTATATATATTTAATTTTGATTTTAATAATAATAATAATAATAATAATAATAATAATAATAATAATAATAATAATAATAATAATAATAATAATAACCCAGTGTGACGTGAAGCACATTTCTTTTTTTTTTTTTTAAATCAGAGATAAAACTAAGTAAGATTTTCCATTAAGCAAGTGATAACGTTTTTATTATTACTGATCCATTCCTAGTTTGAGACGGCAGCCACAAAGAGTTATTGGGCTTTGATAACTCGAGAGACTGAAGGATTACCGATTATCGCCGTTAAATTATATACTGACAAAAGACCAACGGACGCTCAGGTTAAAAAAGATTACCCCCACTTAATTTAAAGAGAGAGAACACGACCACTTCAAAGTCTTTAAAACCTGTCCGTCCGCACTTTTTTCTGTCAGCCCTCAGATCTTAAAAACTGCTGAGGCTAGAGGGCTGCAAATTGGGATGTCGATCATCCACCCCCCAGTCATCAAGCATACCAAATTGCAGCCCTCTAGCCTCAGTAGGTTTTAAGATCTGAGGGCGGCCCATTTTTTACTTGTTTTATTCTATATATTGAATAAGTTTGAGTAACGTCAGAGATTTTATGATTGTAAAATGTACAGAAAAACATACATCATTACATACATACATACTTACACACATATGTGTGTGTAAATATATAAA